>NW_027496228.1:0-190415 GCF_021521415.1 Bidens hawaiensis
CAGACTCCCCTGGTATATGTGATCATGCAAGTGTGCGGTGATTCATGTTCCTCGCCCTCCTATTCGAACGCAAGCTTAAAACTCCAGTGCTCTCTATCAAGCTATCACTAACGAACGAAAGCGGCAATCCTTATGCAAATTGCATCCCCACACTTGTTTAAAACTCTAGCTCATCAACCGTCATCAGCCAACCAAGGAATAACCTGCAAGTAAGAGAAAAGACACCCGGCAAAACTCGGAAATAAAAATAAAATGAAAATAAAATAACAAGAAAAGATATTACCGGGTTGCCTCCCGGGAAGCGCTAAGTTTATTGAATAGTCTTCAGCCGGACTCTCTCTCCCGAAACCTCAATCAGGAGGCTTCTCCTTTATCCTCTTCCCATCGATGCTCCTCAATACTCTCCTCTTACAATTGGTCGGGAAGAAACCAATTGCACAACTCTCATTGGCCCGACCATATGAATTAAACTCGGCCCACCAACTCTTGAATTCCCCCAAAAATGGTTCAATGAAGTGAAACGGGGAAGTCAATCTCTTCATCACACTATGATTTCTTCGCCCAGAAATCCTCCTTCTAGTTCTTTTAGCCAAACTTTTAAACCTTAACACGTCCCGAATGGAGATTGAGTACGGTTTGTGTTTTGGTTTTTCACAATCGATGTGAAGTGTTGGAAGGACCAAATCACTAACTACTTCATGGATCTCCTTACAAAGCTCCTTCTCGATCCCCACACTTGGCTCGTTATATATTAAATCTTCAAGCAACTTTAGATCACCAAGTGGGTCAAACTTGCCTTCATCCGTAGTGGCAAAGTCCATCAACTCTTCACCAAACTCATCCTTAAATTCTTCCTCCCAAGAGGGAACATACTCCTCTACTCTATGCTCCTCCATTCCGGTATCTTCAATCTCACTCAGGGTTTCAAACAAAGATGGATTCAAAGGTGGAATATATTCTAAATCATTTCTAATGGCAAACAATACATCGTCCATTATTGATTCCAATTCTGGGGTTGGCTCTAATATATTTCCCGATAAGTCTTTATACCCTAAAAAGTTCCCCATTTGATCATATGCAAATTGGTATGGAGGAGGCTTTGCCACAAGTGATTCCCATGGAGCTTTCCGTGCCTCGACTTCTATCCTCCTTCGCTCATAAGCATCATGTACCCAGTGATCTCCGCCACACACTTTGCACCATGGCGTTCCAACCTGTCGTCCGAACATATTTCCTGTAAAGAACATTCAAAAGAAAAGGATCACGGGCACCAGATAAAAATAGAATAAAATACTAAAAATAAAATTAAACTAAAACTAAACTAATTAAAATAACTAATCAAATCTAAATATACGAAAATAAAATAGGTAAATCCAATCTCTGGTCGTTCTCAATACGCCTCAAACCGTGTCCCCGGCAACGGCGCCAAAAACTTGATGTGTGTCTAACGATGCTCTCACAACTAAGCTTTAAATTTATTAAACGAAATACCTAAAGAAGCCACACAAAACCGGCAAGTGTACCGATCACTAATAGTAAGCACTAAGGAAGTCCGAGTATCGAACACAAGGACACTTGAAAACGTATATGATACCTAACCCTAACCAAGACTCACCTAATAATATTTAAATGATTTTAATATAATTAAATACTTAACCTAACTTACTTTAACTAAATTAGTTAACTAAACTTAACTTAATTAAATGAAACTCTTGACGAAACTTGGAAACTTTACTGCAGTCGGAAAAAACGTCTACCTAGGTAAGAATCATATTGAAGGTATAATAAGATAATGGATTGAAGACTCTACGACACCGGTTCTAAAGGATGACACAACTAAAGTTCGCTCAAGAAGGCTAGATCACCTCTCAGTCTCACTAACAAACTCTAACTTACACTTAGTTGATTTTAAGAACAAACCGGGAAATGAATTGTTAAAGTGCTCTAATGTCGACTCTCCTCTCAGTCTCACCGACACACTACCCTAATGGAGACGAATACTACACAACCAAGGATAGAGGAACAATTCAGCTTAACTTAAACTAGATCAACTAATCGCTCAAAAACCCAAACCCGACAAGAACAAAACCCGCTCTCGCGCGATCTTAATTCTAACAAGTAAAAGTAATGAGACGAGTTTACTTCTTATCACCTCTCGGTCTCTAAGAAGGTGTTTCACAACTGATTTTATCTAATTAATTTACCCACTTATCCCTACGGTTGATCACCCCGCAAACAATCTCTAGACACAAAGTAAAGAGTTCAAACAAACTAAAATCAATCAAAACCTATTCAATTAATCAAAGCAAGAGGTATATGAGTATAACTAATAAATTTACAGCCACTAAACACAACCTAATTCAATGTTAAACCAAACTTTTCATTAACAATTCAAGCCATGATGATCAACAATCCATAAAACTCATTAAAACCTAACAATATTCATCTAACCTAGGTAGAACTAACACGTTTAGCCAATCATAATCAATGAACAATAGATGAAATAGATATAAATGATAAAAATGTTCATATAAATCTGATTACAAAAGGTTTGAATGCTTGAAAACCAAAAACGAACTCACAAACGTTAAAATAGTCAAAACCGACAACCGAAGGATAAAAGATGTAACCGTAAGCTTGTCCTCCTTGGTTTCTCCTCTAGAGCAGGTGTGGGATGGCTGGAAACTTGAATAATTTCGTTCATAGGGTTTTAGGGTTTATATATATGTTTAAACACCTCCTTCCTAATATAAAATAGGTTAAAACAAGCCCACTAGGCCCACTAGAAGACAAAATAGACGTGGTAGCTGAATGGTATGACCTGGTCGCGTAGCTCGAACATGAAATTTTTCTGACGTTTTTCGACTTTAAGCTCGTTTATCTTCGTTTTTGCGTACCGGCTTCATCCGAGCTCCGTTTTTGCTGATTCTTTTTCCATTTCACTCGTTTTCTCGCTCTCTTCAACATGGAACCTATCACATACGCACAAAACAACCCAAAAACGGGATAAAAATGCTATGTGTTTTACAACACATCAACCCCGCAGTAGCAACCAACGTTGACTCAACAAATCTTGCAACAACCTCCGATGGAGTGACAGTAGGAGGTGGCAAGGAGACTATCTCCGGTGCTGTAAATTGAAACGTGGTCGGAGGAACACCAAAGGATGACGATGTGGTCACCATGGGAACACTTGAGGTAATCGGCACTGTCACAGTCATAGAAGCAGGAACCATAGTCATACCAGATAACGAGGGTGGAGAGAAACGAACCACCCTTGAGCTTTCACCAACTCCTGAACTCTCACCAGTTCTGACCTTCTTCGATCTTCGTACCAACTTGTCTAACTCCTCCTCATAGTCAGATTCACTGTCATCCGAGTCTTTCTTTTTCTTGCCATGTATTCTTTCTTGTCTGACCAGAATCTGTTGTGCTTCAGCAATATCGTCAGTGGAGGAATCAGAGTCGGTTCTCTCAGAATCCGCCACAGACGTAGCGACCATAGAGACATGAACACCAGATGCCTCAGCTACTGGGGATCGAACCTAAGCAGCTAGATCAATTTGTTCCATGTCAAAGAACCTTTGCCCTCCAAAGGCGACTTCAAGATCGACCTGTTCTTCCGAAGCTGCAACAGGATCAGCAGGCAGTGCTTGTTGTACCACAGGTGGTGGTAGAACCACAGGAGGTGGTTGAGGAACATTAGCCTGTTGCGGTGCCGGGTCACGAAATTCATCTCCTAGAGGAGCAATATAAGCAAGATTCACCAAATAACCAAATAGTGCAGTGTGCCGCGGACGAAGCTCTGGTTTGCTACGAGCACTTGACGACCTGCATTGCGCAAAGATTCTCTTACTTACACTCTCAACATAATGGATAGGATGTCGTTGAGGCAGCGTAGGGGCTACATGATTCAAAATCATATGTAGAAATCTCGGGTACATTAAAAATATTTCCCTGGCGACCGCGCGTCTCTGACGATCAATTTCATAAAACATCATCTGACTAAAGCTGTATGGCTTGTTGTAAGTCAGGGCTGTCATTGCAGACTGCATCGTTGCCCCCATTCCGTCTGTACCAGCTTTACGACCAGACATGCACACTATCATCACGTGCATCCGAAAACTCCACTGATCTAATAAAAATCCCTTTCTCCTTTGAGTGTCACCCAACGGACCCGAATAACCCATACGTAGAAACGCACCATCTCTGAATGGAGCCGGAAAATATGTTGGATCATTTGTAGTTTCAACCCCGAACTGCAAAGCGACCCTTATTTTATCTGCAGAAAACTGTACCACCTGATTGTTCACTGTAGCGCGCATAACCGGAGGATCAACTCTACAGTCATATTCTACCGTTCACCAAAAGTCTTCAATATTTGGTAGAGAAATGGGGAGAGTAGTCGTGATGGCGTGAAAAATACGTGAGCGAACGAGGAATGATATGATCTCACGATAGTCGTCTATACCACTAGCATCCGGATCCAAAGTGATATACATGTTGTGACCCGGAAAGAACTGTCGGTTGTTGTCACCACCTTCGTCACCACCAGCACCACCAGCCCCTGCCACAGCAGCCATATCTGCACAACAAACGGTCTAAGTTAGAACATTGACGTAGCAGATCATAACTTCGCCTGTTACCATGAGCGAAGTTATGATAACATCTCATGTGCAGGCGAAGTTAGCCATAAGGAGAAGTTGAGTACAACTTCGCCCTACACCCTAACTTCGCCTGAGAACAAACCAGAACTTTTAAATTATATAAGCTAGAGCAGGCGAAGTTAAACATATGGCGAAGTTGAGTACCACTTCGCCTAACTTCGCCTAAGAACAAACCTGAACTTTTAAGTAAAATAACCTTCAGCAGGCGAAGTTAAACATATGGCGAAGTTGAGTACAACTTCGCCTAAATCCTAACTTCGCCTGAATCTGAAACGGCGTATAACTGAGGTCCGATCGTGGTTTTGTTTGGAGTATTTGAGAATGAAAACATGAAAAGATAGTTCTATTGAGATCTAGAAGACCAAATGGGTTACAAACACAGTAAAAACAGATAGTTTATCGAGTGTTTAAAGGATTGCTCAAACTATGTCACAAATCGGACCAGAAAGGCTTCAGATTAACACCATTAATATGAATTACAGGTTAAACCGATCCTACCCACCTTGATCACGGACAAGAAACAGACAATAATGAGGTTCGATTCAAGGTTTAAGTTCACCGAGGGTAGAAGTGTGGGTATAAGTTTGCTGAGTGTTTGTAGGTTGGAAAGTATTTGACCAAGTTGACCCCTGTTACACCTTACCATTAACTTCGCTTGTGGTCAACCAGGTGGTCAACTTCGCCTCTTAACCTTACCAGTAAGTTCGCCTATTTTAATTTACAAACAGAACCTTATAAATTTGATCAAAAAGCAACTGTCTTTTAAAATCCTCCATTAAAGATTTAAACTTTACGATCAAAGAACCAAGTAACCAAGTTTTAAACCATAAAACAAAATATGCAATGAAAATTTTAGTAATTAAATAAACGGGATCAAATTTCAGTCTTGACGAGAACCTGCATGTTTTAGAAAAGATCCGAACAGTAATCGTACTAATTAAGTGGTTGTCACATAGATCCATGTTCAGCGATATTATGACATAAAGAAACAGGTTGTAAGCAGGTATAAAACTTAGTATGGTTTTCATCGCTTCTGTGATACGTATTAGGTTCAATTAAGCTCAAACTTTAGATGGACATCACATGAGAGTTTGTGATGCCTCCTATCTATTCTCAAAGCGTATTTGGCTTTCCCCAAGTCACCCCGAGTTGACTTCGACCCGTAGTGTCTGATTAAACAGTAAGCACACATCGATCTTTAGAGTCTTCTTCCCGTTCTCTTTCTTGCCTCTTTATTGATATTTGAAACAACATAAGCTTCAGTAGGCTTAACAACATATATGTTTTTTTTTAATAATAAAGACATTAATACAGCTTCAAATTATAGACAACTGCAAGTCCCAAATCTGGATCACTGCAGGTACTTGACACTATCTTCTCGGAAATCAGAACACTCACGGGCTCGTGTATGACTGGGTAATCACTTTTATGCCTATCATTCGGAAATATGTATATGGAGACATGCACAACTCAGAATGATTCTCCACATTAAATCGAGGAGATTTAGTTTGTATCACTTCTACTTTTACGCACCATAGAAAGCTACCATAACATACAATGGCTGTTCTAGAGTCTTTTAGGCCTAATAACTTCACCAGTTAAGCACACAGAAATAGTTTTTCTTTCACTTTCCATGGTTGGATCAATTTTCTTTTAAACATTGTAGACTTGAAAAATTATATCATCTCCCCAAAAAAAATTAAATTCTATCGCCCCGATCAAGTCAAAGTCTTCAGGTAAACGGCTATCCTGAAGATCTAATGGATCAGCTGGACTGACCACATACGAGTATGTGTCCTTCTAACTAAGTATGAACGACTATTTTCCAGCGAAAGAATAAAAACCCATCATAAACCGCCCCGGTCACTTTCAGTCATCTGGTTAATGGCTATCCTCATAATCTTCTAGTAGAAGTAAGGACCAAACATATCCGAAGATGTGTCCTTCAAACTGAAGCAACCGACATAATTCTAAGCGATAGTGATGTTTTTTTAAAAAAAATAGAACGGAAAACAAGGCTACTCGGGATTGATCATCCCATTAAGCTCAACAAGATTTTGAAAACGGGATCGGTCAAACGCTTTAGTAAAAAGATCGGCGAAATTATCCAAAGAATCAACCTTTTCAAGCACAATTAATTTCTTCTCAGCACAATCCCATATAAAATGATGACAAATGTCAATATGTTTAGTTTTGCTGTGTTTGACGGGATTGTTAGTTACTGAGATTGCAGCAGTGTTATCAATGCAAATAGGAGTTTGAGTGAAATTCAGACCGTAATCGTGCAATTGTTGTTGTATCCATAGAACCTGGGAGCAGCAGTTTGATGCTGCCATGTACTCTGCTTCGTAGGTGGAAATGGCTACTGAGATCTGCTTCTTGCACTGCCACGACACCAATCTTCCTCCCAGAAACTGACATCCACCGGTTGTTGACTTCCTAAATAGATTGCAAACTCCATAATCAGAATCTGTGTAAGCTACCAAATCCAGTTCTCCCCCTTTCGTATACCACAATCCCAACTTAGGCTTGCCTTTGAGATACCGCAATATTCTCTTCACTCCCTTCATGTGAGATTCCTTCAGGCTTGCCTGAAAATGAGCACAAAGACAAACTGCAAACATAATATCAGGTCTAGATGCAGTTAGATACATTAAAGAACCTATGATTGCTCGATATTGGGTGGGATCAAAGTCTTCATCACTGTCAGAATCAGCACCCAGTTTGTGGTTGACGCAAATTGGAGTATCAAATGGGGTGCTATCGTCCATCTTGAAGCGTTTGAGCACATCATGGACATATTTTGTTTGATGAATAAACATCCAATCTTTCTTCTGATCTACCTGCAATCCCAAAAAGAAAGTTAATTCGCCCATGGCGCTCATTTCTAACCTCTTTTTCATGACTTCTTCAAATTCCTGACACATGGCGACTTTTGATGCAGGAAAAATGATGTCATCCACATAGACTTGAACTAGTAGAAAATCTCCCCCTTTTCTCTTGACAAACAGCGTGCTATCGATCTTTCCTCTTTCGAACCCATTCTCAAGCAAGTAATCGGACAAGGTTGCGTACCAGGCACGAAGGGCCTGATGTAGCCCATATAGAGCTTTACTCAGTTTGTACACGTGATCAGGAAAATCTGGGTCAGGGAATCCCGGAGGTTGTTCAACATACACCACCTCATCGACTTTACCATTTAAAAAGGCACTTTTCACATCTAACTGGAACACTTTCATCTCTTTGTGTGCAGCAAAGGCCAAAAATAGTCGAATTGCCTCCAATCTTGCCACAGGAGCAAACACTTCGTTGTAGTCGATTCCTTCTTGCTGATTAAACCCTTTTACTACCAGTCTTGCCTTGTTCCGTATGATTATCCCTTTCTCATCTCTCTTACATTTAAAAACCCACTTTGTACCGATAGCATTTACATTCTGTGGTTTTTCAACTAATTTCCATACTTCCATCTTCTCAAACTGTGCTAATTCTTCTTGCATGGCTTCAACCCACGAGCTATCTTTTAGAGCCATTTGATAATTCTTCGGTTCAATCTGGCTGATGAAGCAGGTGTGCAAGCATTCTTTTATGATACCCGTGTCTTTAATGCTTGCGTAAACACATGTGTGTTCATCCAAACTTCTTCTTGTTTGAACACCGTCAGACAGATTACCTATCACGTTCTCCAAAGGGTGATTTTTGTGAATTCCAGTAGTCTGAACCGGACCGACTTCCAGATTGTTTTCTAAATTTGAAGAGAGTTCATCAGTGTGTGATTGATGTTGAGTGTGAAATAGATTGAAGAATTCTTCTTCAGTAGAGGCAGCAGGAGTATCAACGGCACTTGACGAGGTAGGTTGAATTTCATCGTATTGCGGACGTTGCACAATATTTTCCTCCTTGTCATACAGAATCTGTGAAGCAAGGTTCTCATCAATTTCTGCAAAATCCAAGTAAGGCACATTAAAAGATTTGAATAGTTTATCATAGTCGAAAGCTTCAGCGGGTCCCATGCTAGGCCTTGGTGATTTGTAACTCGTAATGTCAGTGTTACATACCACCTCAACCTTGCTGTTCAATAAATTAAAGACTCTTCTGTTGGGTGTCCCAACAACATATCCAACTAAAATACCTTCGTCGGCTTTCTCACCAAATTTTGAGTTTGTCTTTAATATCGAACATGGGGACCCGAAAGGTTCGAGACCATTCAAGTTTGGCTTTCTACCATGCATAAGTTCATAACAAGTGTTATTTAATCTTTTAACAGTTAAAACACGATTAAGGATATAACAGGCTGTGGCAACAGCCTCAGCCCAGAACACCACGGGAAGTTTAGCATCTGCCAGCATGGTTCTGGCTCCTTCGATTAGCGTTCTATTCTTCCTCTCAGCTACCCCATTTTGTTGCGGAGTATACGGGGCGCTGTACTGATGTTCTATCCCTTTCTGTAAGCAGAACATCTCCATCTGATAGTTCTTGAACTCTGTACCATTATCACTCCTGATGTACTTAACCTTTCACCCAACAATATTTTCAACCTTGGTAATCAAGTTAATTACCAACTGAACTGTCTCATCTTTTTCCTTCGGAAAGTATACCCAAGAGTATCGAGAGTAATCATCTATTACAACCAAGCCTAATGACATTCCACCTAGACTCTTTACATTCACGGGACCAAAGAGATCCATGTGAAGTAGGTCTAGGGTACTGACAATTGAGTTAACCTTCTTGGAGTGATGAGGTTTTTTGTGTTGCTTTCCTTTCTTGCACGACAAGAGTTGATATTCAAAGTTAAAATTCTTCAAGGGAACTCCAAGCACCTGCCCATTCTTGACAATGTAATTCATTTTGCGAAGATGTATATGTCCCATTCTTTGATGCCATAACTCTGACTCCGACTCAGTTGCCTTTGACAGAAGACATGACTCTTCTGTTGTCATCTCAGTTGACCTCATGTCCATCACATATGTGTTCTTTTCTCTTGGATCTTTCATCACCACCCATGCCTCTGGTATCTTCAAACCAGGATAAAGAACGATTGCCTCATTTATAGTAAAATGCACCGTGTATTCTTTGTCACAAATCTGAGACACACTCAACAAGTTATGCTTCAACTCTTCTACAAAATTCACCTTCTCTAACTTCATTCTTCCATTAGTCACAGTTCCAATACCACTGATTTTACCTCCACTCTCTCCAGCGAAACTAACCCTTCTTCCTTGAACAGATTTCCAGTCACGTAACAAATTCTTGTTACCAGTCATGTGCCGGGAACAGCCACTGTCAACAACCCACAGATTGTTTACTGCCATGTTTGACTGTTCCTGCACAATTAAAGAAATAGATTAAAATCTGGGGACCCAAGACCAGTAGGTCTTGGGTCGATTAAATCTGTTGACCGGCATCCAGTACTTTGGTTGCCCAAAGTCAGTTTGAGAATGGTTTCTGTAAGTTCTGAAAGGAAACCTTCTAGAGGACTGGCTATGAGGCCATCCAAACCTTAGTGAATTAACTGAATTATAATTGTTCAAGAATTTCTGAAGAATTTCTTGAAGAATTTCTAAATTATTCAATTTTTCTGTTTAGTTCCACCACTTTTACCTGGTAGTCAGCTATTTGTTTATCTTTTTCAGCAATTAGTTTGGTTTTTTCTTCTAACACTTCATAACTAAGATCAATTACTTGTATTTTTTCAGCTAGACTGGCTTTAAGACTTCTGATATCCTTTTCACTAGCTTTTATTTTTACCGTGTAACTGATTTCTATAGTTTTAGTATAGTAATGATCTTCTTTTAAGGTTTTAAATTGTGTGTCCAAACTAACAAACTGATCAGTTATTGTTTTCAATTGTTCAGACAGATTTTCACATTGTTCACAATGAATTTCAGAACTTATCTCAGAGAGTTAATCATTCACTTCTGCCATATATGCTTGATTTTCTCCCGTCTCCCTCTCACTTCATCCAGTTTCGATGTTTACCAAATTAGCATGTTCGAACACTTCCTCAACTTGTATATTCCAGTTGTATCCACCATTCTGTCTAGATACCATAGCCCTATTCTCACTACCTCTCGCATTCTGTTGTGTAGGCCTGTTCTGACTTCGTTCAACTCTCTAATTTGTACATTCCTTAGCAAAGTGACCATTTTGTTGACAGTTGTAACATCGAACCTTTGATTTATCAAACCCTGGTCTTTCTCCAACGAACTTTCTACCCATTTTCTTCATGAATCTCTTTACCCTTCTTACTAACATAGCTATCTGCCACTGCAGGTCCATCTCTTCCAAATCATCAGCATCGATCTGATCATAGTCTTCATCCAAAGTTGCAAGGTCGACTATTTTACCTTTGATGTAGTTCTCATAAGATGCAATGAAGGATGCATAGAGAGCAAACTGTTGTTCAGCTGATTTAACACTCATGGGCATCTGTGAATAGTTGTAGCTTGGAACATTTGACGAGAAATTTCCAGTTGTGGCTTGAGGTTTTGAAGGATTACTACCTCCAGGTACGAAACATACGTCGCCATCCATATTGAGAATCACATGACCATCCCGAGCTGAGTTTGAGTTTGAGTTTGATTCTCCCTTTGAGTAGTAGGCAGAGGATTCTGATTTTGAACTTGAGCTTGGAGTGACTTTCGCACCATACATTCCCGGATCCTGAACCTGATCAGTTGGTGTCTCCTTCCGAACCATGTTAAGTTCAAAATTTCGTAGTTTATTGACCGCTGTTTCCAAATCAATCTTGGCAAAGTCTTTATCCTCTCTCATCAGAACCGTGTACATTTCCCATTTCGGTGGAAGAGCATCAAGAAGTTTCTCTACTATCTCTTCTTCCTTGTATTCAATGGAGTAATTACTAAGTTCGGTCATCAAGTGATAATATCTTGTGATGATATCGTCAAGTGATTCATTTTTCAAATACTTGAATACAGAGAATTGCGTTTTTAGCAGCTTTGTCTTGGATACACGTATCCCCACATTACCTTCATATCTATTTTCAAGTGCTTCCCATAGCTCTCTAGCAGTTTTTTACTTCTTGAAAGTATGAAGAATCTCTTGTGGAAGAGCCATTGTTATTGCCGCATGAGCTCTACTCTCTGCCTCATACATTTTTTTTTTCTCCTCTTCCATCTTACTGTACTTCTTAATTTGTCCACGACCTTCAAACAAGGATGTTGGTGGAATGTATCCGTCTTGAATGCAAACCCACATCTTAGCATCTTGATACTTCACATACTGTTCAAATCGATCTTTCCAAGCAACGAAATCGGTACCCTTAAGCATTTTTGGAGCTTTAGTTGCTGAACCGGCTTCAACCTCCATTTTTACCAGTTCTGTAATGTTTATTGAAGTCA
Source organism: Bidens hawaiensis (assembly GCF_021521415.1). Lineage (NCBI taxonomy): Eukaryota > Viridiplantae > Streptophyta > Magnoliopsida > Asterales > Asteraceae > Bidens > Bidens hawaiensis. Next base: position 12,026 of record NW_027496228.1, read on the forward strand.
TAGTTGGAAGAAACACGAATCGAAATACAAAGAAAGTATTTTATTTTTTTTAAACAGCGACCAGATAGCGAAGTTATTATAACTTCGCTTGGGCTTAACTTCGCTTTCACAGTAACTTCGCTTATACCTTATAAGTTCTCTTAAACCCTACGTAAGATGACGACAACTTCGCCTGATGAACACAAGGTTTTGCAGGTTTTAATTGGATGTATTGCGAGTTATGCGAAGGTGTTTTGGGGTATATTTGATGGTGGGAGATGGGTAAGACACAGAAACTAGGTATTTCAACGTAAACTCGTTCCGCGAATAGTCGAACGGAACGATCTTTACACCCGTGTGATAATCCCGAACCACACAATCACGAGCAAATGCTCTGATACCAATTGTAGGTTCCCAGCCGGATCTACACAGGAGTATCTCGTAACACGAGGTTGCGGAATCCCCACGTAATACGATACGAGCGTAAGATAGATAATACGTTGAACCGATAAACAAACACACGTCACAATACTAATAAACACGATTGTATTGCAACACTTCAACACGTGATATCAATAATCACCAATACACGTTCGGTAAAAAACATTCTTTTTGAAATAAGCCGAAGTGAGGTTTAAATAGACCTCGACAACTTTGCCTAACATACTAGGCGAAGTTGTCATAACTTCGCTTATCTCCAAGTTCGCCTACATCCCAGGCGAACTTGTGTAAAACAATATTCAATACCAAAACAAACAATCTAACACGATTACAGACACATACAAAACACGAGATACTGAACTACTGACATTATGCACCAACAAACACGTCAATGACCGCCCTAGCAGTACGTAAGAATGGGCTGCTCAAATGATAGGAACTCTCTCGTCGGCCTCCATATCTAAAACAACAAAATCTGCGGGAAAAACCAAATTATCTATCTTAACGAGCAGATTCTCCACGACACCCCTCGGATACTTAACTGAACGATCAGCTAAAGACAACGTCATACGAGTAGAGGTGAGCTCTCCTAGGCCCAGCTTTTCATATAAAGAATATGGCATGAGGTTTATGCTAGCTCCAAGATCCGCCAATGCATGGCACATCGTGTCACTTCCGAAAAGGCATGGAATAGTAAAAACACCGGGGTCGGGTAATTTTTCTGGAACTTTATTAAGAACCACCGCAGAACACTCTCCATTTAGCGGTTGAGTCGACAGCTCCTCCAACTTATCCTTTCTTTAAAGAAGATTTTTCAAAAATTGTGCATATTTAGACATATGTTGAAGGACTTCAACAAACGGAAGATTGACATTCAATTGGCTAAATATATTGAGAAAATGCCCATAAACTTTCGTATACTTTTGATGTTTTAGACGAGCGGGATATGGGACATAGGCTAGGTCAATGGTGTGTGGTGGTGGCCGGACTTCAACCGGCTTCTTTTCGATGCTTTTCTCCACTTGCGGCTCAATAAATGATGATTTACCTTGTATTTTTCCCGAACCTCCATCTCTCTCTCCTCATCCACCAACTCGTCTTCCCCATCTTTCTCAACTTCTCTACTAACTCTCTCCGGACCAAAAACCCTATCACTACGAGTGGAGATGTCTTTCAATTGAGCAGTCGGATTAGTTTGAGGAATACCGGAAAATTGACCTGGAGGCCTCTCTTCTAAACAACGCGCAATATCACCAACGGACCTTTGAATATCAAAGATGGAAGATTTTTGATTCTTGAAGAGTAAGTCATGCTCGGTGAACTTCTTCTGTGTAGCTTGGCTCTCTCCAGGATTTGCTTCATCATCTCTTCCAGACATCCAATTCCCCCATTCGAATCCTGCACATTATTTTGAACATTAGTACCATCGGTATTATTATTATTATTGAAGTACTGACCTTGTCCTTGATTATAAGATGTTTGAAATTCGGGTGGTGTGCCCGATGGACGCCAAATAGAACTGTTCTGATTTGGGTTTTTGTACTGACCTTGTTCTTGATTATAAGATGTTTAAAAGCATTTGGAACCCTATTTTGACCAGCAATAAAATCAACCTCTTGATTCATCAACGAGCATTCCAAAGTGTCATGCCCATCCCTACAAACCTCACACTTATCAACCATTGCCTTCAGCTCCTTAACCTCTCTAGTCAGTGATTCCAAAGCAACAGCCACACTAGTATCCAGATTAACCTGGCGTACACCTTGAGTGGATGAGGATGTACTAGTGACGGGAGTGGAATTCCCACGATGTGGCCCTTTGGCAAAATCAGATTGAGCAAAGCTTTCAAACATCTCGTTGCATTCGGTAACATTCTTCTTTGCCATTAGATTTCCTCCCGCAGCCGTTTCGAAACAAACTTGGTTTTCGTAGTTCAGCCCACTGTAAAATTTCTCCATGAGAGCCCATGGTGTGAGACCATTCTGTGAGAAACGAGCTAGCATGTTCTGGAAACGCTCCCAAGCATGACAATACTGTTCATCCGGCTCCATGTGAAATGAGTGAATCTGATCACAAAGAATAGCCGCTTTAGCAGGTGGGAAGTATCTTTTGATAAAAGTTGAGCGCAGTGCTTCCCAAGTAGTGAACGTGTCTGGTGGCTGAGTGTCAAGCCAACAAGCTGCTTTCCCAGCAAGTGAAAAAGGAAAAAGATGTAAGAAAATGGCATCGTCAGTTGCACCTTGTAAATTAAAAGTTTTCAAAAGTGGTGAAGCCAGTTAATGTATGCCGGTGCATCCTCGTCATCCCTTGTTGTACAAAAACAAATCCATTTTTCCAACAATTACTCCTTCCACGGTCATAGCTATATTACAAGTTGGGCTGCTAAAAACTGAAATGATTAAAATTAAATTAATTTTACATAATTATTATTCCGGCTAAATTAAAAATAAAAACACATATTTTGGTTTAGTAGAATTATCAATGGTGGATAGATATAATTAGAGAAATTATGATCACAACCTACATAAACCATATATTGTATGGAAGATGTAGCAGTTAGAGAAACTTCAACATGTCCATTGAATCTTGGAGTTTCATGTAGAACCTAAATAGATTATAGGATAATCATATTACAATTAAAAACATTACAAACAACAAAGTGCAAAGAAAATGAAATGACAATAACAGATAATACACGAGAATCGATCATTAGCATGGAAGAGAAGGTCGGCAGAAATGGCTAAACTGCAATAGAGAGAGGAAGAGGGGGAGAGAGAGAGAGAGAGAGAGAGAGAGAGAGAGAGAGAGATAGAGAGAGAGATAAATGAATTTTAGGGTATGTAATGTTAAGCTTTATATAGTATCAAGAGGGTGATTTGACATTAATAAGAAAGGAAATATGTGACATGACATATAGTTGGCATCTAGGTGGACACCCTAGAATGATGTCATATAAAATTATTGTATTTCTTTAATAGAGTAGTAAATAAGAAAAATAATGAGTGACAACATAGATATAAAACATATCAATATACACATCCAGATTTACTAATAGTAGAAGAAAAACAATGCACTCTGGTAATTAAGTTTTGTTAATTGAATGAAGGATAATAATTTATAATATATAGAATGTATCAAACATATTCTATTGAGAGTATTAACTTTAGTTATAGCTCTATGTTGTATAGTTTTAGTGTTCCATAAAATTTTAAATAGATGAATAATACGTCACACCCCAACCTAAGACGGAAATGGCGGAGGGCGAACTGATTGTTCACAGCTCACAAGATACTACAATGCAATATTAAAGGTAACAATATCTATTAATTTCAATTAACTAATCCGAATAATCCAAATACATAATCCTTTAAATATAAACAAAATAAATTCAAATTAGAAGTTTCATATAAGTATTGATAAATTATTCTAACATAAATCACCCCTAAGTTCTTCACCAACTTGCAATTAATTCAAACGAAAACTTGCATGTGCATATAAAATAAAATAGATATGTCAATACAAGGTTGAGTGAGTAAAACATCAGTAATTTAAATACAATATAATACAAAAATGCAAAACTGCCCCTTGTGATAACAATTAAGCCAATGAGCAAATAATGAGTGTCGGTAAAATCATTGCCTTGTGAAGTGAGCTTTGGCTACTACGACGGTCGTATGATCATACTATTAATGTGATTATGATGGAGCTCTCCGAATGTGTTCAAATAAGCAATTAAACATATAGAAAATTAGGCAGATAATTGATAAACACACAAAGTTAACAGTTTGCTATCGTGAATACCAAATAATACGTAAATAAGACATGATACGCATACGTCCCCAAAATGATTAAAAATAAGTAAAAATAGGGGAATTAGTTACTCACTTTATCAATCAAGCAAACATGGATAAGAATGGATAAGAAAAATATGAGTCACGCTCTTCGAAAATTACCAAAGGAAAACCCTAGTTAAGACTGATTTTGGAAACAAACACGAACTAAAGACAATTCGTATAACATGATAGAGATTTGGAATTAAATGATGATCAGGTGTATTTGTGAAATAATAAATTATTTAATTTATTATTATTTATAAATATTACTTTTATTGTAGATTGTATATAATATAATTAGTATAAAATATACCTTTACATACCATACTTAATCCAATAATAATTTGATAAGTTATATTGTAACATCCCAAAATTTTCAAAAATAATATTTAATATATTATTTATTTATGGCGTAATAGTTTACTCGAATTAATAGAGAAATAATAAAAGAATACAATAATAAATATGGAAGGATAAGTAGGCTATTAGGAGGAATTAATTATGGACCAAAAAGGAAAGATGGGCCTTAGGTCCATGGGCTTAAGGGAGTACAAAAACCCCTTAAAACCCTAATCCTTTCCATTTCTATCAATCTCTACACCATAGCCTCCATACACACTCTAAAACACACACATACACCACCCTTCACGACCTCAAGCTAGAGATAAATCCAATAACGAAACCAAGCCAAGATCTTGTTAAATCTTTGATATACAAGAAAAATACAAGATTAAAGTTCATAACCAAGCTAAACCGTAACCTAAAAACGAGTAAAGGTACGTTCTTTATCCTTAAAAGTTATGTTTTATGAACGGTTTGCCATGAAACTTAAACATAGAGTAGATTAGGTCTAGATGAATCATAAAGTTACAAACTTGATGCTTAAAATGGATTCAATGGACTCTTGTATGTATCCGGATCATAAGAAACCCTAGATCTAGCCTTGAACGTTTTTTACCATAAATGTCCAAGTTTTGGATACAAGGGTCAAGTTTTGGCCGAAAACGGTTAAGGAAATGTTTATGAGTTAATACCGAACCATAATAAAGCGTTAAGACAATGAAATATAATAATAACGGTGGTAAACAGACCTAAACTGCCCAGCTCAGTCGATTACAAATAAACCCATTCGATTACATATGGCCATTTCGATTACAATGCCTTATTTCGATTACAATGGCCAATTTGATTACAATGCCTTATTTCGATTACAATGGGTAATTCGATTATAATGCCTTATTTCGATTACAATGGCCAATTCGATTACAATGCCTTATTTCGATTACAATGGCCAATTCGATTACAATGCCTTATTTCGATTACAATGGCCAATTCGATTGCAATGCCTTATTTCGTTTACAATGGCCAATTCGAAAAAATTCCTTATTTTGATTACAATGGGAAACTAGATTACAATTCATGAATTAGATTACAATGTATCATTCAATTTCAATTCATGAATTAGATTACAATGTAGCATTGAATTACAATTCATGAAATAGATTACAATGTGATCATTAGATTACAATGTGATCATTAGAATACAATGTGATCATTAGATTACAATGTGATCACTAGATTACAATGTGATCATTGGAATACAATGTGATCATTGGAATACAATGTGATCATTAGAATACAATGTGATCATCAGATTACAATGTGATCATCAGATTACAATGTGATCATTAGAATACAAATGTACTCTAATACCATTCGAATACAAGGTATTCAAATACAATTCTATTAGAATAAACTAGACTTAACCATTTCTGGTGAAACCTGAATAATGTGATTAGGACAAGTATTGATACATGTAATTAATGTATAGTTAGCCGAGCACAGTAAAGAGAGGAATAACGATTTACGGAGAATGTAACACAAACCAGGTGAGTTTCTAGTCCCATTCCTTGTTATGTTTCGGGGTTGTGTGCATACTCTATGTGATAGTTAATGAACTTACTTTAAATGGTAAGTGTATGCCATGTATGATTTATATGTTTTTATATATGTCTTGAATGAGAAGGAAACCTTGTCGGTACGTGAACGATCTTCGGATATTGCACGTATCACCAAGGGAAGTGATTATAATTGTAGGTATGGTATATGGAAGCAAGTGTATGAAAGGTATGTGGGCTCTATGTCTGATATCGTAGGTTAGGATGGCAAATCCCTCGAACTTTAATTGGACATAGACCCGCGAAGTGATAGTGTAGATAAGGACTGTGAGTATTATCAGTGTTCCTTAAATGGATATTAAATAATAAAGCATGTGTTCTTTAAATGGATATTAAATAATAAAATATAATGTTCCTTCTATGGATAATGAATAATGTTCCTTCTATGCATAATATATGGTGTTCTAATGTGCTAAAAACAGTCAATTAAATATTAACTAAATTAAACAAGTAATAAAAACTAGACTTAAGACTCAACTACACAAAACACCGGCAAGTGAACCGATCAATTGTACTAAAGTTAAGTAAGTCCAGAATATCGAACCCACAGGACTCTATAACTTACGTTAATTAACCTAATTAAACTCAATTACAAAGTACATCTATTTATTAAATAAGGTTAACGGGGTTTTTATTAAACTAGTATTAAACTAAGAAAGTATATAAACAAGTGAACTAGAAACAAGCAATCAAACACAAGATCGAAACCAATAAGAGAAGGAATCTACCTAGGTAAGAATCCCATGAATCAACAATCATCAAGCAATGGATAACGAACATGATATGGAAACTGACTTCTAAATATATTCCTCAAACAAAGCCTAAAGAATCCTCGATCGCATCAAGTAAAATCCTAAAGAATAAATATTAGATTATTAAGCAATTACTTGGATTGATTTCCCCACAGTCATCAATTAGGGTTAATTAATAGTATCTAAAGCAAGCAATCTCATGAAACACTAAACTCTAGATAACTTGATAAGCTAAAACATGACATCATGAACAAGGATCAACACAATAACCAAGCAAGAATACTGTCACTAATCTAACCTAGAATGCGATTGACCAAGACACATGCACAACTCCTCACCTTACAGCTATTGGAATCAACAGAACATTATAACCTTAATCAATTATCAACAAGCTTCTATGATCTAATAGGCCTATTCAATCACAATATTCAAAACACCAAGTAATGATTAAACATAAACCCTAAATCTAAAGAATAAAATCAAAAGATAAAGAAATTCATGTGAAGCTATAATTAACAATAAATCAAGAATCAATATTCATATGCATCATGAAATCAAAACGAAGTCTTTTACTATTAAATCAACAAAACCATAATCAAATCATTATCCAAAGCAAGAATCAAATCAAAACATGTTCATCAAACCTAGGTAGACATGAAGTCTAGCCTAGCATAGTCATAATCAAAGACAAATAACTAGAACAAAGAACAAAGAGTAGAATCATGAAAGATAATGAACAAGAACAATGAAAAAGAACAAGAGAACCCGTCTTAATCGACCCTTGAACACCCGTGTGAAAAACTCGATGTTCTTCTCTTTTCCTAGCCTCTAAAGCACCTTCAAATCCCTGCTTTTTCTTCTCAAAATTGGCTGGAATAGTGTTTTTCCCCTCTGGGTTTATAATAACATGTTTATATAGTGCATGATGGGCCTTAACTTGTGAAAATTGCTGAACAGGGAGTCTAGGCGCCGCGCAACCAGGCTTGCCCTCCATGGTCGCGTGGCGTGGCGTTCCTTGGGAGGAGTTCCATGAGTTTTTCCCTTATTTTATTACTAAAGCTTGATAAATCTTGATTAATTCTTTTCTTGAACTCCAAGTAACGATGAGAACCTTCTAGAACTTCTTTTCCTTGACTCCAAGCCACCATCTATATGAAAACAAATCACAACACTAAGCGAACTAAACATGTAAACATTGATGAGCAAAAACGAACTTAAACCTTACATGAAATGATAGAAAGAATCAGAGTTTAACATGAAAGACACCAAAAGATTAAAACATGATAAATATATAATAAACTTGACTCAAAACCTAAATTAATAAAAGATGAACAAAGCACGAACTAAACCGAACTCAAAACCTTAAATATACATAACTTTACAAGGGATTCGAGATGTATAAATAGATGTATATCATGTTCCTTCTGTAGATAATATATAGAGTTCCTTCTATGGATAATGCGAGTCATTCCTTCTATGGATAATGTATAGTGTTCCTTCTATTGATAATATATATAGATCATTCCTTCTATGGAGAATATATATAGTATGGGTAATAGTAATGGTTCTTTTAATAGATATTACTTGGCGTTCCTCTTATGGATCTTTATACAAGGTTAAGGTATTAATAAGTGTCTTCGGATACATGAAGTAATGTATGTGAATGTAATGTATGTTACCTAATTAACTAGAACTCACTCAGCGTAGCTGACTTTTAGTATGCACGCAGGTGAGTAGAATGAGAGAGATGGCTTGAGAGAGAGACACATGGCGGAAGAATAAGAGGCTGGCATCTGAAGACTCAAGATGCTTTTATGATTAATGTTTTATAATTGAAAGAAAATGATGTTTGATTTCGACAAGCTATGAAATGTTATGAATGTTTAATGAAAGTTTTATATTTCGCGTAAAGTTTTAATTAACTCTGATATTTAGAACTGTGTTTAGGAGTAAATCCAACGTCCAAATTGCGGCACCCGTAACGGCCCTTACATATATAATAATATTAGTTTTAAATATTAATTTTAAATCAAAAACACTTCTAATATATTTATTAAATACCTTTATCATTTTATAACATATTATATACATAAATATATAGTTTAAAAGAAAAGAGACCGAAAACGAGCCGGTTTTGTAAAAACATTAGTTGATTATCCTTTTTATATCAATTATTATGCATTTTATTATTTAAAGCATAATTAAATTAATAAATAATAAAAATCCCAAAAAAACGGACTGAGGGGACTCGAACCCGCCCCCCCCCCCCAGCCGTCAAGTGACTTAACCCATATGCACCAGCCAACTGGGCTGGTGACTAACCCACCTGTTAGACAGAAACAAAAATATTTAAACACACAGAATATCAAACCAGATCATCTATGAACCCTAACAATTACAATCGGCCAAATCTATTGATGTTTGGCCGATTGATCATGGGGTTATTGTTGCTTTGATAAATACGATCTAGAAACATGTATTAATTACCTTAAACTATGATCTATTGATGATTAATTTGATTGAACTACGGACGGCCAAAAACGCGAACAAGAACAGTATAGGCAAGCTGTATTAATGAAATTAATCTTAGGGTTTATGTTTGCGAGGTAATAGAGAAGGTGCAGACGGATTTAATTAAGTTATTATGATCTCTAATTGGTATAATGTAAGGCACCGTTCCCGGTGCCTCACTTTGGACGTTTTATTTACTCATAAACACAGTTTTAAATATCATAATTAATAAAAAAATTTCACGGAATAATAAACTTCAACCATTTATATTACATAACAATTAAAATCGTGTCTTATAATCTTTCAAATTTGGCTCTCGAAATAGAACATAGTTAAATAAACACCATAACATTTATCTTGAGATGCTAGTATCTTCGTTCCAATGCCATGTGTCCGTTTCAAGCGAGCTGCCTCAACCTATTCACTTACGTGCATACCAAAAGTCAGCTACGCGGAGTGAGTTCTAGTTAATCACGCAATCATACAATCCGTTCACATACTTGTATACATACCCGAAGGTATGTACATCTTCATACCTATCATGTCCACCTTACTTTCATACATACACTCATACTTTTATTCTTTCCGACTTTCTTTTCTTTCGTGATACATACATACTATCTTTACATTTTAAAGAGTTTTCCGCCCTATAACCTCACAAATATTGTAAGGGTCTGGTCCCTAACATCACAGATATTATAAGGGTCTGGTCCCTAACATCACAGATATTATTAGGGCCTGGTCCCTATCATCACATATATTATAAGGGTCTGGTCCCTATCATCACAGATATTATAAGGGTCTGGTCCCTATCCTCACAGATATTATTAGGGTCTGGTCCCTTTTTAACCATGGGTCTGGTCCCTTTTTAACCAAACCTTCCGTCCTTCCTATAACCATACATGCGTTTCTTTATATAATCATACTTCCATACATACTTATTTCATTACGTAGTTTCATACATACATATTTCATACTATGCATACTACACATTACTTTCCCTGCCGATATGTGCAATATCCGAAGATCGTTCACGCACCTACAAGCATTCATTCATAACATTCATACATATTATCACATCAATCAATATAGCATACATACTACCAATCAATGATTATAGCATACACTTATCATTTAAGGTAAGTGTATTAACATTCACGTTGAGTATGCACACGGCGTCGAAAACATAAGCAGGAAATGGGGCTAGAAAATCACTTGAATCCGATTCCTTTATGAATTTATAGTAATTCCTTTCTTTATCTAGGCTCGGCTAACTGTATAACAATTATATGTATCAATTATCTAACCCTATACACATCATTTAAGTTTCGTCAGAAACTTCCAAGTCTGGATTACTCTAATTGAATCCTCAGTTTATTCGAATAGCAGGTTCTATTCGAATGGACCTTCCATTCGAATGGTAGATTCTTATTCAAATAGACCTTCCATTCGAATGGCCAAATTCCATTCGAATGTACTCTTATTGGAATGGTTCCTTTTGTTCGAATGGGCCATTGGATTCGAATGGACCCTTGTATTTGAATGGTCCCTTTTATTCGAATGGACCATTGTATTCGAATGGACCCTTATATTCGAATGGTCCCATTTATTCGAATGGACCCTTGGATTCGAACGGTTCCTTGTATTCGAATGGTCCCATTTATTCGAATGGACCCTTGGATTCGAACGGTCCCTTGTATTCGAATGGTCCTATTTATTCGAATGGACCCTTGGATTCGAATGGTCCCTTGTATTCGAATGATCCCATTTATTTGAATGGACCCTTGTATTCGAATGATCCCATTTATTTGAATGGACCCTTGTATTCGAATGGACCCGTGTATTTGAATGGTCTGCATCTTTTCCTTCTTTTCAGTCTTTCTTCCTTCCTTCCTTCCTTTCTTTCTTTCTTTATTTCTTTCTTTCTTTCCTTTTGATTACATTTCCCTTTGATTCGAATACTTCTCATTCAAATGTTTTTCCATTCGAACATTTTTGACATTCGATTGTCACTGTAGCATGCTAACACCATTTTTATCATTATTACTACGTATTTAACACCCATTCTCATATTTTAGTATTATATCATCTTTTAAACATTTTCATTTCTATCTTTGACCAAGATCTAGCTTACTCGTCAATAAAGTTTAAACCTTTATGGATTTCAAACCCGTTTAAGGTAGATCTAGGGTTTCTTCATGAACTGTTTTTACTCACGGGTTCATTAAGCCACTTTAACATCAAGTTTATATTTTTATGGTATAAAAATACCCGATTTGCCCTAGTACCAAGTCTTAAGGCAAACCGTTCTTAAAAACACAACTTTATACGTAAAGCACGTACCTTTTTACGTTTATAGGTTACAGATTAGCTTCAATGTACACTATGGACTTGTTTCTTGCTTAAAGATCTAATAAAATCTAAGCTTGGTTCTTGGATATTAGATCTCAGTCGTAAGGTTGGAGAGGGTTTGTGTGTGTTTTTGAGTGTGTAAGGAACTTATGGATAAGAATGAGAGATTTTAAGGTTTTAGGGAGGTTTAAGGAGTATTTATACTCTCTCAAGCTCATGGACCTAAGGCCCATCACCATCTCTTATTGCATCTTTCATTAACCAACCTCACACTCTTTTATGTCATTTAACTTAATTAAATATTAACATACTTTTAAATAAACACAATCATTTTTATTTATTATCATCAAAAGTAGGATGTTACATTTAACCCTATAATGGTCAAGACGGTTTTTCTTATTTTGGACAATAACATCGATTTTGTTCTTATTCCTCAATAAATCGTCGGTGAAGCTTGTTTAGGTATTATAAACGGTTTACACAGATCAATTCCAAGTATAACATGAGAATTAAGGCTCAAGAAATCAACTGGATATACGGGTTCGACGGGTTTATTGGTTTTGGATTTTAATATAATATAATTATTAATCAGATTTTGCAAACTGGTCCTTAAACTTCTTGTGTGGATAAATAATGTGTTAGAACTTAAGTTTAGGGTGTATTATGTACAAAAATCAAAGTTACATTGATAAATTAAATAAATATAATAAACAAAATAATAATACTTGATAATTCCGATGTTTTATTGATTAAATTACCCGAACATAGAAACGGGTCGGGTAACGACTAACAAAAACATTAAACGAAAAATCCATATTGTTACACATTACAATATTAAAGGGAAAACATAAACAACATACCTTGTAGTACTGAATAACAAAAATATCAGTTGACTTGAGACGTTATAAAATAACAGAAAATGAGCATTGGAAATTTTACAGAAACTCCGATATTTTGTATGAGTGAATAATAATCCTTCATTTTATAAGAAATACAATTCCATAATGATTAATTTTATAAACCAGTAAATTTTTTTAATCGGTATATGTAAGAAAGTACAATAAATACTGATATTATTAAATATCATAATTTATTTATGGAACTTTGTTTAAAAATAGTACCATTAATTTAGCTAGACAAGAAAATTAATTGATTTACTTCTCAATTTGGAATATATTATTTTGGAATTTAAAATATTGTATGAGTTAAACAAAAAGAATTTATAATTTAATTAAAATTTTAATAAAAGTCATAACAAACATTTTAAAATTGATGCTCTAATTTATTGGCCATAATAATGTATTTAAAGATAGTTAATGCATTAACTATGATCTAGAGATAGTTAATGTATTGACTACAATTTAAAAATATGCCTAATGACCCTCTTATATGAGTTGTCATTCAATATGAATTTAGAATTATTTAAATGTGAATAAAATCTAGGAAGACTTGATATTTTATTTTCTTTTTGAATTATTTAATTATGAAGAAAATGAAAGAAGTGTTTTTTTTATATATAGAAGCAATAGGGTTGAACCAATAAGAAGAGACTATGTGTCCAAAAATTGTATTTCTTTAATAATATAGTTAGATTACTATATTTTCACTGTTTATAATCACTTAACCCAGACACAAACAATATGACTTTAACCCACAATAATCATTTAACATCCAAACGCCCCATAACTACTTTGCCAAACATGAATTGCATATCCAATGGTGGTAATAAATCTTACACGCTCATCACAACGGTTACCATCGATCTCTAGCAATTCATTCTAGTTCCATATTATGAGTGTAAACCCTAAATCAGTTGTACATGTTGTGATTGATTTAATAATGATTGCTATTTCTTCTTAGTGTCTTTATTCGATTAATTTCTAGTGTATTCGATAACAATAACTCCATGGATAAGTCAAATATGTCAAACTAGTTTTTATCTCTGTATTATGGGGTTTCATTATTCGTTTGTAATATTTATATATATTTTGAATTTTTATTTAATTTATTGGACAGAAGTTAATAATATACTTAGTATTTGATGATAAAAGGGTTTCACAAATAAATGAGATGTTACAACCCGGTTTAAAGCTATTTCGGTTTGATGAGACCCATGACCCGCTTATTTTTTTTACCATAAAATTATTTCTTAATTATAAGTAATATATATCTTTTTTTAAAGAATCTGATATTAATTTTTAGTATATCCCTATTTATAGGATTTTCATATCAAGTATCTTGTGAGATTACTTTTTAATTTAATAAGATGTTATAATCCGTTTAAGGAATATATAGGTTTGGTGAGACTCGTACTCGTGAATATGGGTCAAATGCATGAGAATCCTCCATATACAAATAATGCAATATTCTTGTGGCTTGAGAGAATGTAAGAAGCAACCAAAGAACTTTTAAAGGTTTTGTTTAGATCCATAATATATATAAACGAAAACATAAAAATCCTACGTGTCGCGATGTGGTCGCTCCCCCTTTTTTCGGAGTCACCAAATTTGCTTGATTTTTAAATGGAGGCTTCTCATGCATTTGACCTGAATTCATGGGTATGGGTCTTACCAAACCCAGACAGTCCTTAAACGGGTTATAACATCTCATTAAATTAAAAAAAACTAATCTCACCAAATATTTGATATGAAAATACTATAAAATACGGATATACTAAAATTATATAAATACGGGGATAAAAAAACTAGTATATTATAAAACAACCCCGTATTACGGGGATATAAAAACCAGTATCTAACTATCTATATAATTGCTTACCATGAAATCCTATGTGTCGCTCTCAGGTTGTTCCCCTCATTCTCTAGAGCCACCAGATTGCTTGATTTATAAATGGAGGCTTCTCATGTATTTAACCCGAATTCATGGGTATGGGTCTTACCAAACCCGGATAGTCTTTAAATTGGTTATAACATCTCATGTATTTATGAAACTCTTTCATAATCAAACAATAATTTTTGCGGGTCATGGATCTCACCAAACCCGGATAACTCCTAAACGGGTTATTACATCTAATTTATTTGTGAAATAACCTCTTAATCATCAAAGAATAATTTACACGGATTATGAGTCTTACCAAATCCTGATAGCTCTCAAATGGGTTATAAGATCTCATTTATTGGTAAACACTATCATTAAACCCTAATTTAATTTATCTCCTTTACATGTTCTCTGTTTCCGATCTATCATCTTCATCGCCGGTTAACTTCCGATACTACCCACCATTGTCAACTACATTAACATCCCCTATTTCATTAGACAAATATTTGTGTTCATGTTTGTTCATTTAAAAAAAATCAAAATGCTAATGTCCGTTTATGTTTGTTCGTTAAAAATCTAAAAAACCTACACATCTCAATTGAAAAAACTCAAAAGCTAAAGAATATAATAACAAACTAATATAATGTATTAAATTAAAACTAAACAACGTTAAAAAATAAAATATATAATCATTGAATAGCTAAACGATAAAAACAAAAATTGAATAAAGCCTCGTAACACGGGAGGATTAAACTAGTATTATATAGATGCATACGTGTAAATATCAAATATCAAGCAACACCATAAAACAAGCGACAACGCATGTTCTCATCCGGTCAAAATTCCATAGCAGCCGTTGCTTGTAAATATCAAATATCACCACAAACGCTCTTATTTAAAGACGTAATTTTGTAATATTGCATCAAATAGGTTCCATAGCAGAAATGGAAAAACCACATGCAATATGCGTCCCATACCCAGCCCAAGGCCACATCAACCCCATGATGAAACTAGCCAAACTACTTCACTGTAAAGGCTTCCACATCTCTTTTGTCAATAACCACTACAACCACAAACGCCTGCTTCGATCCCGAGGCCCGTCCTCGCTCGACGGCCTGCCCGATTTCCGTTTCTACTCCATAACCGACGGTCTTCCGCCTTCTGACGCTGATTCCACACAGTCAATCCCAGATCTTTGTGAATCCATTCAGAAGCACTGCTTAGAACCTTTCTGTGAGCTGATTACAAGGCTTAATGGTGCGGAGAACGCTGGCGTGCCGCCGGTGAGCTGTATTGTTTCTGATGGGGTCATGTGTTTCACTCTAAAAGCTGCCGAGAGGTTTGGATTGCCGGAAGTGCTGTTGTGGACTGCTAGTGGTTGTGGGCTTTTGGCTTACAGTCACTATCTTGATCTCGTTCAAAAGGGGTATACACCTCTCAAAGGTGAAGAAAATATATCCTACCAGTTATTAGTTATTACTTTCAAAAGGGGAATTACAATATGTTTTAATGTGACTTTAAAGTAGAAATATCGAAATAATTTTTGAACCCATATTTAAAGTAAGAAAAGTCACATATGTATTCTAGTCCCTCCTCGCTACGTACACTCATGGAAAAGTAACTTTTAATTGAGGGAAATTTTTCGTTCAAAAAAAAAATTAAGGGAAAATTGCAATATAGGTATAGGTATGCTTCACCTATGTTTATCCAAAATAGGCGTGGAATTAAAAACCAATCATAATAGGTAAAACCAGGATAAAACATTAATGATAACTTACCCCTTGTGGTGCACAATATAGTACGATATTTCGAGCAGAAATCATTCGGCGATACCTTATCATGCCATGTGACTCACATGAGCTTGACGGTGTCTAAAAGTGAATAAACAGACTAGACTATACAGGGTGCCATGTATGCCAAAGCTGCAGAGATGCCCGATAAGCCCTGCGACGACACCTTTCTTGCCCAGGCAGACAAAACTAAGAAGTTGTCGTGGCAAGGCCTTTCGGACACTTCTGAGGCTTCGGTAGACAAGACGCATGTTTAGCCCTTTTCATTCATGTTTATAAGGAACCATAGAGCCGAGCCCAGTTAAGGCACATGATAGACCAGGGCCGACCCTTATGGGTGGCAGGGTAGTCGACGACCATATGCCCGACGCCTCGCTAGGCCCGATTTTTTTTAATAAAAAAATTATATGTATTTTATTAAGTACAATGTGTATATTTAACGTTTAAACTCAATTACATAACCACTAGCTTAGTCTAGTGGCAAAGGGTTTTTACTCACAATCAAAAGTTATGAGTTCTAGCCTCATTTGAGACATGTTCAATCTTATTTTTATACAAAAGTTTTTTACACAACCCAAATTATCATCAAGTAAACTCATATATAAATTAAATTGTTTAAACTCAACAAAATACTCCTTTTTACTTAAGACCTAAAAAAAATTCACCTTTAACCCAAAACTTTTTTTGATTTCTCGGAGCCGGCCCTGTATTAGGCTATGGTACTCCCAACTCATTTTTGCATGAAATCCTGGTGCTTAGTGATGGCCAAAGGGGTTATGTGTCATTGTGCTATAGGCTTAGTTTATTTTGGTTCGTTTTTAATTTCATGCCTACTTTGAATAAATAATAGTTAAACATGTCTATATTTGTAATTGACCCATAGTTGTCTTGATCTCTTCACTATTGTTATTATCTAACTATGCTAATAAAAGAAAATCATGAGGATGATGTGGCAATCATAGATTCTTTGTTGGTTTCATCTTTATTTTCATTGATTCTACATATTCACGGGTTATGGAGTAAAACTATTTTGACAAATGGGTTATAATTTCCTTTCTAATTCTCTAATATTCAGTGGCGGACCCAGGATTTTTTGACAATGGGGTCCTATTTTTGTCGGTTTTCAAACTTTTCGGGTCGGTTCAAGAGTCGAGACGAGAAACATAATAAAAAAAAACAATATCATAATAAAACACACAAAATACGATATCATTCAAAACGATAAAAAAAAACATTACAAATTCTTAAAGTTGTTCTCTACGACTTTTCATGTTTTGAAAACGAACCATTACCTCTTCAACCGTAACGTTGGCAAGAATCTCCCTTTCGATATAACAAATGCAAGCATCGTTCATATAATCATCACCCATCCGATTACGTAAATCCGTCTTCACGTGTTTCATTGAT
Source organism: Bidens hawaiensis (assembly GCF_021521415.1). Lineage (NCBI taxonomy): Eukaryota > Viridiplantae > Streptophyta > Magnoliopsida > Asterales > Asteraceae > Bidens > Bidens hawaiensis. Next base: position 29,827 of record NW_027496228.1, read on the forward strand.
GAAAAACACCTCTCAACACTTGTCGTTGCAACCGGTAGAACTAGCGTTAACTTTAATAAACGATAGACCAATGGATATCCCAAATTTTTATTTGTTTCCACCATTTTTTGTGCAAGATTAGATACACCATTCATGTCGGCAAACATTTCATCTCCTTTCAAATTAATAATATAGTTGTCTAACTCAATCATAAGATTCTCTCTTTCTTCATAACTAAAATCACGCGGATACAACTCGGCCAACCTTAATATCTTTTGGGCATTAAATGCATGAAAATTATTGTTCGGGCTCAAACTACCGATGCACGTAAGTAATTCAGTTTACCTCATTAAAACGGTTGCCAAGCTCTTGTATTTGCATATCTAATACCGTGTTGAAATTTTCAACCTCATAATAATAACGATTGGTGATGCAAGTCTTTTTTCTTTTATATTTTGGGTCAACGTATTCATCTTCCATGTTAATAATTTCAATATCATTTTTTTCAAAAAAAGATGCCACATCTTTCAAAAGTGGAGCAAACCCTTCAAGTCTAAACGTTTGTAGTTGTTGCTTCGTTGCGTTGACCATTTGAATTGCATTCACTATATCTTGATCCTTTCGTTGAAGGGCTTGAGACAAAAAATTAGTAATACCCAAAACGTGCTTCATCAAAATGTAAATAATAAGCAAAATCATAAGCCTTCATGTATGTCCAAATTCCACTTGCTTGTCTTTGGTGAGCATTAGTGTAACTGGAATTTCGAATATACTCAAGCACTTCAATAATAAATGGATATAATTGAACCAAACGCACAAGTGTCATGTGATGAGAGCTCCAACCGTATCCCAGCTCTTGCAAGAGACAATTCTTGATTTAAACCACTCCCGGTTTCAACTTCTTCATGACCTATCGCTTCTTTTAATTTCTCTCGTTGACTTTCTCGAATCATATCTATTCGTTTGCAAGTTGAACAAACCACATTTGTCAAAGTTGATACCTTATCAAAAAAGAAAAAAATGTCATCATGTTTGTTCGCAAGGGCCACAATAACTAGTTGAAGCTGGTGAGTTGGGATATGTTAAAACCCATGGGCCAAAAGTCAAACCTAAAACTAATATAAAGTAAATTTAAAAAAAAACGAAATACATAAAAAAACGGGAAAGAGCAAGGCTCGAACTCGGGTCATTCGTGTGGTATTGGAAGGGGGTTTCCACCAGACTAGAATGGTAATATTGATATGGGGTCCAAGTGTTAATTTATATGGGGTTCTTCAAAAATTTTCTATATCGCTTCTAAATAAATTTTAAAAAACATTGGTGTCCCGGAATCCCGACGGCTACTATGTAGGTCCGCCCCTGCTAATATCTCATTTTATTCATCATATTATCCATGGGTCATGAGTCATTTTGACAAATGAGTTATAATTTCTTTTCTAATTCTTTAATTTCTCATCTTATTTATCCTACCTATCCATTGTTTGTGGGATAAAACACTTTTGATAAATATGTTATTATTTCCCTTCTAATAATCTAATCTCCCATCTCATTTATCATAGCAATCCACGGGTAATGGGTCAAAACAATTTTGACAAATGTTGTATATAAATAGATTTATTCGAATTTATAAATTTTAGATTCTAAACTTCTATTTGTACTATATAGTTTATTTTCTTTTTAACTTTAATTTTGTTCATTTCTTTCAAATAACGAACCTTATTTGTTTTTATTTTTTAACAAATCATGGGTAATACACGGGTTTAAAATCTAGTATATTATATTACTAACGATAATAGATTACTATTGTAGTTATTTGTTTGAAAGCAAAACATGTTATCGATCTGTTCAAACAAACGACCACCAAATATCGTATATATCTAAGGGTTTTTAACGGTTAGTATTCAAGCAATAAAAAAATTCCATTAGTCAACGTGATACAGTTTAGATAGTTATCTACATCATGGTGTCTTCAAAAACTAATAATTCAGTCAATTTTGTTACACTTGATATTTATTTTTCATAATTTCCATTTCAATTTGAAACTAACTTTCTTCATTCAATTACTTTTACTAATCAACGTACTAAAATGTTTCAGATATGAGTTATGTAACCAATGGGTATTTAGAAACAACCATAGATTGGATTCCTGGGATGAACAACATCCGATTAAGAGATTTCCCGAGCTTCATTCGAACCACAGACATAAACGACATCATGCTCAATTATTTCATCAACGAGTGTGAGGCTCTACCTAGAGGCTTGGCTCTCGTGCTAAACACATTTGATGCCTTGGAACAAGAGAGCGTTAATGTTTTAAATTCATCGTTCCCACGAATTTTCACCGTGGGCCCGCTTCATATGATGGAACAACATCTACAAGATGAACAGGTCAAACAGGTTGGGTCAAATCTTTGGAAAGAAGATGTGAGTTGCATCCATTGGCTTGATACAAAAGACCCTTGCTCAGTTGTTTTTGTTAACTTTGGGAGTATCACAGTCTTGACAAAGGAACAACTAATGGAGTTTGGATGGGGACTCGCGAATAGCAAGAAGGATTTCTTATGGATAACTCGTCCTGACATTGTGGGCGGTAATGAGGGGGTGATGCCACCGGAGTTCCTAGTTGAGACTAAAGGGAGAGGCATGATTGTTAGTTGGTGTCCTCAAGAACAGGTAAACTCGTAATATCTACGAATCAATATAGAAACAAAATAGAGAAAAGATCAACTGTTTTTGAATTATTGCCACTCATTTTAGTCTAATTAGGATGAACAATACAACAAACAATGACAACGTACCATGTTTCCTATATATTCATGCTAGGATGCAACCAAAAATATGAAAAGGGCAGGTCAAGAAAATTAGATGTCACGATAGCAACATATTGTAATTTCTTTTTCTTTTTTTCCTTTTTTCTTGGAGTATCAAATCTATAAGATTATTGATTTTACTTTCAATCACTCAACTACTAATACAAAAATACAATTGTTTATACAATAATACACGAGCAATAAAAGTTACAAACGCTAATTACAAAGGACATATAGGTCATTCAATAAAACCAATAAACTATACTTACACTTTGACCAATGAGAATCCTAATTTTCAATTTTGTTGTCATGGCCAAGAGCAATTCAAGTAGCATAATCATCATAGATTTATACTTTATTTTCAAGCGATTTATCTCACAATAACAGTTATAAACAAAATAGAAAAACGTGCCAACGAAATCGTGTATAAATCAAATGTAAAATATTATAGAATTGGGGCTTAGAGTTAGGCTTGGAAGAAAATACACGGCTACACCATGCTGAGCTTCAAGTAAATCCGTCACTGATATGATACTTTGAATTATTAAAATACAAAAAAAAATTTAATATAAACGACAAGTTTAATTTTTTGAAAACAATAAAGGTATGTGATACACATGACATATATATTTAATATTGGTGTCTACCAATGGATCTATAAATAATTGAAGGTTTTGAAGCACCCTGCAATTGGAGTATTCTTAACACATAGTGGATGGAACTCGACACTTGAGAGTATTAGCAGTGGTGTTCCAGTCCTTTGTTGGCCGTTTTTCGCCGAACAACAAACTAATTGTCGATATAGTTGTGTGGAATGGGGGATCGGGATGGAAATTGATACTAATGTAAAGAGAGAGAAAGTGGAGGCTCAAGTGAGAGAGATGATAGATGGGGTGAAAGGGAAGCAAATGAAAGCCAAGGCTTTGGACTTGAAGAAGAAAGCCAAAGAAGCAGTCACTATTGGTGGATCGTCTTATTGCAACTTTAACAAATTAGTTACAGATATTTTATTAAAAAAGTGAAGTCAACTTTTATATCTAAATTTTCTACTTGTGGTAAACATTCTATTGCCGTTGGTTTAATTCTTGCACTGTCACTGTATCAATTTTAATTGCACCTGTGATACATATTAATATTTCATATTTGTAATACCCCAAAAACCCGTAAAGATTTGAGCCTATAAAATAAAAGTGGGTATTATATAGTTTGTGCTCAAAGTGTTTATTTTAGAAAGGTATGGGCCATTAATTATGTCATTAATACTAGTTAATTATGTATATAAACCCTCATGGAAAATATCCAGTAGTTATTATCTTCTCCATTCTAGAGAGAGACATCATAGAGAGAATAAAGTGCAAGAATCATCCTCTTCGTTCAAGCCTCGGATCAACTTGAGTTAAAGGCTGAAAGGGGGCGTTTCCGAATTCGTTTTGTGAAAAGATCCATGTCAGTATTGATCCTAAACTCTTCGTTTCAGGTTTTGGTTTTGGGTTTTTATGAAAAGTTAAAGGGGTTCATCTAAAAATCGTATATTTTACAAGTGTTTGTGGATATAAATCATAGAACTAGTAATTTGGATTATTAAAAAAGAGATTTGGAAGTGAAAAGTTGGAACTTTGGTTCAGGAAAGGAATCTTTTGAGGCCTATCTTCATACCGCGACACTTGATCTTCATACCGTGACATTATATCTTTCAAAAACAACACTAAGGCATAAATTGTGACATTACAATGTCCCCAACAAGTGCGGAACTAAGAGAATTCATTTGATAGTGTAAGAGTTAGACATGATGCGAAATTAACTAATGTCACAATCAGGAAAATAGAGACATTAACTAATGTCCTTGTTAGAGTTAATACGATAATATAACCCAACAGAAGGTGGGCAACAATTCTTGCGATACTAGTCAAAGAGAAAATGCCGGCGACACTATTTACGACGCTAGCATAGATATGAGATTGGGTTCGGTTAGTTCTAGTTAGCTTGGTTAATGTAAACGGTTAATTGTTTCACAGCAGTTGGAAGGTTTAGTATTCAAAGAAGGATTGACATGAAAGTCAAGAAGGTGAAACAAATCAAGTGAGTTTCTAGTCCCCTCTCTTTTAAAAGTTTTAGGGCAGGCATTCATACCGTTGTACAGGTGGCAGTATATATGTGAATATTTATATATTATGTCCGAATATATATATATTCGAGTTGTATAGTTATATGTTACAGGGGTGAGCAGAAAAATGAATTAACCGAACCAAAACCTAATTAACTGAAAAAACCAAAGCGAAAAAATTGAGCCAAGACATTAGCTGACGGTTACTTTAATGCTTTTTTGAAAAACCGAATTTTCGGGTTGCGAACCATCTTTCAAAAACCGAAAAAAGCCAAACCGAACCAATTGCTAGTGATGAAGATTTTGAAGATCAACAAGATGATAAATAAAGATTAGGACTAACTTTTAGTGTTTTTTGATTAAGAACATTTTTAAATTTTAAACTCTACTACTCTAGCGGCTTTGTATACGTATAGTTACAAGTAACATGCATCTCTTTTTGTTTTTTGTATTCAATGTATTTTTGGTACTCTAATATGCTCTTACAAACTTAAAATCATCATCTTCATATTTAAAAAAAATTGTAATGTCTACACATAACTGAAAAAAAAACCGAATATAACCGAACCGAAATAAAAAATAACTTAAAAACCGAAAACCAAACGGTTTGTATATTAAAAAAACTGATGACTTCGGTTTCAGTTTCGCCTAAAAATCAAACCGAATCGAACCGTGCTTAGCTCTAATATCTTATGCTATGTTAAGTAAGGTATATATGATGTTATTGTGCATGAGTAGCATGTCCGTTGTGGAAGAGTAGCATGTCCGTTGTGGACGAGTAGCATGTACAGAAGGGGACGAGTGATAGCATGTTCCTTATGAACGAGGAGCTTGTCCTGACGGGGAGTCGGGGACCAGTGGCGGACCCAGGATTTTTTGACAATGGGGTCCTATTTTTGTCGGTTTTCAAACTTTTCGGGTCGGTTCAAGAGTCGAGACGAGAAACATAATAAAAAAACAATATCATAATAAAACACACAAAATACGATATCATTCAAAACGATAAAAAAAAACATTACAAATTCTTAAAGTTGTTCTCTATGACTTTTCATGTTTTGAAAACGAACCATTACCTCTTCAACCGTAACGTTGGCAAGAATCTCCCTTTCGATATAACAAATGCAAGCATCGTTCATATAATCATCACCCATCCGATTACGTAAATCCGTCTTCACGTGTTTCATTGATGAAAAACACCTCTCAACACTTGCCGTTGCAACCGGTAAAACTAGCGTTAACTTTAATAAACGATAGACCAATGGATATCCCAAATGTTTATTTGTTTCCACCATTTTTTGTGCAAGATTAGATACACCATTCATGTCGGCAAACATTTCATCTCCTTTCAAATTAATAATATAGTTGTCTAACTCAATCATAAGATTCTCTCTTTCTTCATAACTAAAATCACGCGGATACAACTCGGCCAACCTTAATATCTTTTGGGCATTAAATGCATGAAAATTATTGTTCGGGCTCAAACTACCGATGCACGTAAGTAATTCAGTGGTTACCTCATTAAAACGGTTGCCAAGCTCTTGTATTTGCATATCTAATACCGTGTTGAAATTTTCAACCTCATAATAATAACGATTGGTGATGCAAGTCTTTTTTCTTTTATATTTTGGGTCAACGTATTCATCTTCCATGTTAATAATTTCAATCTCATTTTTTTCACAAAAAGATGCCACATCTTTCAAAAGTGGAGCAAACCCTTAAAGTCTAAACGTTTGTAGTTGTTGCTTCGTTGCGTTGACCATTTGAATTGCATTCACTATATCTTGATCCTTTCGTTGAAGAGCTTGAGACAACAAATTAGTAACACCCAAAACGTGCTTCATCAAATGTAAATAATATGCAAAATCATAAGCCTTCATGTATGTCCAAATTCCACTTGCTTGTCTTTGGTGAGCATTAGTGTAACTGGAATTTCGAATATACTCAAGCACTTCAATAATAAATGGATATAATTGAACCAAACGCACAAGTGTCATGTGTTGAGAGCTCCAACCGTATCCCCAGCTCTTGCAAGAGACAATTCTTGATTTAAACCACTCCCGGTTTCAACTTCTTCATGAACTATCGCTTCTTTTAATTTCTCTCGTTGACTTTCTCGAATCATATCTATTCGTTTGCAAGATAAACAAACCACATTTATAAAAGTTGATATCTTATCAAAAAAGAAAAAAATGTCATCATGTTTGTTCGCAAGGGCCACAATAACTAGTTGAAGCTGGTGAGCAAAACAATGTATATAATACGCCGAAGAATTATCCTTCAAAACTAAAGCTTTCAAACCATTAAACTCACCAGCCATATTGCTAGCACCATCATACCCTTGACCTCTAACCCTTGCCAAACTCAAATTATATTGTGAAAATAATTCGTCAATAGCCGATTTCAGACAAGCCGCAGATGTTTCCATGACATGAACAAGGCCAATGAATCGTTCTATAACAACTCCACCTTTGTCAACATATCTCAAAACGACAGCCATTTGTTCCTTTGTAGATATATCCCGAGACTCATCAACTAATATAGAAAACACATCATCACCTAGTTCTTCAAAAATCCTTTTTAAAACTTCTTGTGGAAAACAATTACATATGTCTTTCTGAATTTTGGGAGACGTCATTTGATTTTTCCCCGAAGCATTTCCTAATATAACTTTACCAATGGACTCGTTTAATTCACCCAATAATCTTAAAAACTCCAAGAAATGTCATTTATAAATTGAAGTTTCAGACTCATCATGACCACGGAAAGCTATTGCACCATTCAAAAAATCTTTAGCAAGAATAACCGAGGTGCTTAATCGGATTCTATACTCGTCACTATTTTTTTTCTTTTCTTTTGAAAGGCAAAACCTATAGATTGTTTTGGTCGAAGCAAGTCTTCACATTTTTTAAGTGCTCTGTTGTGGTAACTATTCGGCTTACCCACATGACCAACCAATCTCTCTCGTTTGTTCCAACCACAAAATCCATCGGTCACAAATGCATCTTTTTGACCATTATCCTTGAACAAGTAACAAACCAAGCAGAAAACTTTATCCGCCTTTACACTATACTCTAACCAATATTTGAAGCTAGCAAACCATTCAGGATTAAAACTTCTTAGTTTACCACCAATATTTCGTTTTGGATAATCATGACCTTGCGGTTGACAAGCACCTTTACTCAAATATGCACGTCTAATTTCATCTCTTTGGTTAACATGATAAGATGAAATCGGTTTCCATTCGGAGGGATCCCATGGAAGGTCTTCCAAATCAATTTTCTTAGATGTATTACTTGAAGAAGACGAGGGCTCAAACTTTCTTTTCAATGATTCTTGCATAATTAACCCTAAAATTCAAGTTTTTAAGAAAACTAAGTCACAATCTAACAACAATATACAACATACAATAACCAACATGAGTATAAATGTATAATTATATATAAAATCAATCAACTAATTAGCCCTAAAATTACCTTTAGTATGAGACAAAATCAGAGGAAACAAAGACTTATAAGACCAAAGAGGGGTGAACGGTGGCTGGAGTGAGGCGGAGGCTGGCGGATATGGGCGGAGATGGGCGGAGGCTGGCCAGAAAAACTGAGAGAGGCGTGAGTTAGGGATAAGCAGTGGGGTTGAGATTTGTGTGGAAGGTGTGGTGGAGCTGTACGTCTGATGAGTTGGGATATGTTAAAACCCATGGGCCAAAAGTCAAACCTAAAACTAATATAAAGTAAATTTTAAAAAAAACGAAATACATAAAAAAACGGGAAAGAGCAAGGCTCGAACTCGGGTCATTCGTGTGGTATTGGAAGGGGGTTTCCACCAGACTAGAATGGTAATATTGATATGGGGTCCAAGTGTTAATTTATATGGGGTCCTTCAAAAATTTTCTATATCGCTTCTAAATAAATTTTAAAAAACATTGGTGTCCCGGAACCCCGACGGCTACTATGTAGGTCCGCCCCTGCTAATATCTCATTTTATTCATCATATTATCCATGGGTCATGAGTCATTTTGACAAATGAGTTATAATTTCTTTTCTAATTCTTTAATTTCTCATCTTATTTATCCTACCTATCCATTGTTTGTGGGATAAAACACTTTTGATAAATAGGTTATTATTTCCCTTCTAATAATCTAATCTCCCATCTCATTTATCATAGCAATCCACGGGTAATGGGTCAAAACAATTTTGACAAATGTTGTATATAAATAGATTTATTCGAATTTATAAATTTTAGATTCTAAACTTCTATTTGTACTATATAGTTTATTTTCTTTTTAACTTTAATTTTGTTCATTTCTTTCAAATAACGAACCTTATTTGTTTTATTTTTTAACAAATCATGGGTAATACACGGGTTTAAAATCTAGTATATTATATTACTAACGATAATAGATTACTATTGTAGTTATTTGTTTGAAAGCAAAACATGTTATCGATCTGTTCAAACAAACGACCACCAAATATCGTATATATCTAAGGGTTTTTAACGGTTAGTATTCAAGCAATAAAAAAATTCCATTAGTCAACGTGATACAGTTTAGATAGTTATCTACATCATGGTGTCTTCAAAAACTAATAATTCAGTCAATTTTGTTACACTTGATATTTATTTTTCATAATTTCCATTTCAATTTGAAACTAACTTTCTTCATTCAATTACTTTTACTAATCAACGTACTAAAATGTTTCAGATATGAGTTATGTAACCAATGGGTATTTAGAAACAACCATAGATTGGATTCCTGGGATGAACAACATCCGATTAAGAGATTTCCCGAGCTTCATTCGAACCACAGACATAAACGACATCATGCTCAATTATTTCATCAACGAGTGTGAGGCTCTACCTAGAGGCTTGGCTCTCGTGCTAAACACATTTGATGCCTTGGAACAAGAGAGCGTTAATGTTTTAAATTCATCGTTCCCACGAATTTTCACCGTGGGCCCGCTTCATATGATGGAACAACATCTACAAGATGAACAGGTCAAACAGGTTGGGTCAAATCTTTGGAAAGAAGATGTGAGTTGCATCCATTGGCTTGATACAAAAGACCCTTGCTCAGTTGTTTTTGTTAACTTTGGGAGTATCACAGTCTTGACAAAGGAACAACTAATGGAGTTTGGATGGGGACTCGCGAATAGCAAGAAGGATTTCTTATGGATAACTCGTCCTGACATTGTGGGCGGTAATGAGGGGGTGATGCCACCGGAGTTCCTAGTTGAGACTAAAGGGAGAGGCATGATTGTTAGTTGGTGTCCTCAAGAACAGGTAAACTCGTAATATCTACGAATCAATATAGAAACAAAATAGAGAAAAGATCAACTGTTTTTGAATTATTGCCACTCATTTTAGTCTAATTAGGATGAACAATACAACAAACAATGACAACGTACCATGTTTCCTATATATTCATGCTAGGATGCAACCAAAAATATGAAAAGGGCAGGTCAAGAAAATTAGATGTCACGATAGCAACATATTGTAATTTCTTTTTCTTTTTTTCCTTTTTTCTTGGAGTATCAAATCTATAAGATTATTGATTTTACTTTCAATCACTCAACTACTAATACAAAAATACAATTGTTTATACAATAATACACGAGCAATAAAAGTTACAAACGCTAATTACAAAGGACATATAGGTCATTCAATAAAACCAATAAACTATACTTACACTTTGACCAATGAGAATCCTAATTTTCAATTTTGTTGTCATGGCCAAGAGCAATTCAAGTAGCATAATCATCATAGATTTATACTTTATTTTCAAGCGATTTATCTCACAATAACAGTTATAAACAAAATAGAAAAACGTGCCAACGAAATCGTGTATAAATCAAATGTAAAATATTATAGAATTGGGGCTTAGAGTTAGGCTTGGAAGAAAATACACGGCTACACCATGCTGAGCTTCAAGTAAATCCGTCACTGATATGATACTTTGAATTATTAAAATACAAAAAAAAATTTAATATAAACGACAAGTTTAATTTTTTGAAAACAATAAAGGTATGTGATACACATGACATATATATTTAATATTGGTGTCTACCAATGGATCTATAAATAATTGAAGGTTTTGAAGCACCCTGCAATTGGAGTATTCTTAACACATAGTGGATGGAACTCGACACTTGAGAGTATTAGCAGTGGTGTTCCAGTCCTTTGTTGGCCGTTTTTCGCCGAACAACAAACTAATTGTCGATATAGTTGTGTGGAATGGGGGATCGGGATGGAAATTGATACTAATGTAAAGAGAGAGAAAGTGGAGGCTCAAGTGAGAGAGATGATAGATGGGGTGAAAGGGAAGCAAATGAAAGCCAAGGCTTTGGACTTGAAGAAGAAAGCCAAAGAAGCAGTCACTATTGGTGGATCGTCTTATTGCAACTTTAACAAATTAGTTACAGATATTTTATTAAAAAAGTGAAGTCAACTTTTATATCTAAATTTTCTACTTGTGGTAAACATTCTATTGCCGTTGGTTTAATTCTTGCACTGTCACTGTATCAATTTTAATTGCACCTGTGATACATATTAATATTTCATATTTGTAATACCCCAAAAACCCGTAAAGATTTGAGCCTATAAAATAAAAGTGGGTATTATATAGTTTGTGCTCAAAGTGTTTATTTTAGAAAGGTATGGGCCATTAATTATGTCATTAATACTAGTTAATTATGTATATAAACCCTCATGGAAAATATCCAGTAGTTATTATCTTCTCCATTCTAGAGAGAGACATCATAGAGAGAATAAAGTGCAAGAATCATCCTCTTCGTTCAAGCCTCGGATCAACTTGAGTTAAAGGCTGAAAGGGGGCGTTTCCGAATTCGTTTTGTGAAAAGATCCATGTCAGTATTGATCCTAAACTCTTCGTTTCAGGTTTTGGTTTTGGGTTTTTATGAAAAGTTAAAGGGGTTCATCTAAAAATCGTATATTTTACAAGTGTTTGTGGATATAAATCATAGAACTAGTAATTTGGATTATTAAAAAAGAGATTTGGAAGTGAAAAGTTGGAACTTTGGTTCAGGAAAGGAATCTTTTGAGGCCTATCTTCATACCGCGACACTTGATCTTCATACCGTGACATTATATCTTTCAAAAACAACACTAAGGCATAAATTGTGACATTACAATGTCCCCAACAAGTGCGGAACTAAGAGAATTCATTTGATAGTGTAAGAGTTAGACATGATGCGAAATTAACTAATGTCACAATCAGGAAAATAGAGACATTAACTAATGTCCTTGTTAGAGTTAATACGATAATATAACCCAACAGAAGGTGGGCAACAATTCTTGCGATACTAGTCAAAGAGAAAATGCCGGCGACACTATTTACGACGCTAGCATAGATATGAGATTGGGTTCGGTTAGTTCTAGTTAGCTTGGTTAATGTAAACGGTTAATTGTTTCACAGCAGTTGGAAGGTTTAGTATTCAAAGAAGGATTGACATGAAAGTCAAGAAGGTGAAACAAATCAAGTGAGTTTCTAGTCCCCTCTCTTTTAAAAGTTTTAGGGCAGGCATTCATACCGTTGTACAGGTGGCAGTATATATGTGAATATTTATATATTATGTCCGAATATATATATATTCGAGTTGTATAGTTATATGTTACAGGGGTGAGCAGAAAAATGAATTAACCGAACCAAAACCTAATTAACTGAAAAAACCAAAGCGAAAAAATTGAGCCAAGACATTAGCTGACGGTTACTTTAATGCTTTTTTGAAAAACCGAATTTTCGGGTTGCGAACCATCTTTCAAAAACCGAAAAAAGCCAAACCGAACCAATTGCTAGTGATGAAGATTTTGAAGATCAACAAGATGATAAATAAAGATTAGGACTAACTTTTAGTGTTTTTTGATTAAGAACATTTTTAAATTTTAAACTCTACTACTCTAGCGGCTTTGTATACGTATAGTTACAAGTAACATGCATCTCTTTTTGTTTTTTGTATTCAATGTATTTTTGGTACTCTAATATGCTCTTACAAACTTAAAATCATCATCTTCATATTTAAAAAAAATTGTAATGTCTACACATAACTGAAAAAAAAACCGAATATAACCGAACCGAAATAAAAAATAACTTAAAAACCGAAAACCAAACGGTTTGTATATTAAAAAAACTGATGACTTCGGTTTCAGTTTCGCCTAAAAATCAAACCGAATCGAACCGTGCTTAGCTCTAATATCTTATGCTATGTTAAGTAAGGTATATATGATGTTATTGTGCATGAGTAGCATGTCCGTTGTGGAAGAGTAGCATGTCCGTTGTGGACGAGTAGCATGTACAGAAGGGGACGAGTGATAGCATGTTCCTTATGAACGAGGAGCTTGTCCTGACGGGGAGTCGGGGACCAGTGGCGGACCCAGGATTTTTTGACAATGGGGTCCTATTTTTGTCGGTTTTCAAACTTTTCGGGTCGGTTCAAGAGTCGAGACGAGAAACATAATAAAAAAACAATATCATAATAAAACACACAAAATACGATATCATTCAAAACGATAAAAAAAAACATTACAAATTCTTAAAGTTGTTCTCTATGACTTTTCATGTTTTGAAAACGAACCATTACCTCTTCAACCGTAACGTTGGCAAGAATCTCCCTTTCGATATAACAAATGCAAGCATCGTTCATATAATCATCACCCATCCGATTACGTAAATCCGTCTTCACGTGTTTCATTGATGAAAAACACCTCTCAACACTTGCCGTTGCAACCGGTAAAACTAGCGTTAACTTTAATAAACGATAGACCAATGGATATCCCAAATGTTTATTTGTTTCCACCATTTTTTGTGCAAGATTAGATACACCATTCATGTCGGCAAACATTTCATCTCCTTTCAAATTAATAATATAGTTGTCTAACTCAATCATAAGATTCTCTCTTTCTTCATAACTAAAATCACGCGGATACAACTCGGCCAACCTTAATATCTTTTGGGCATTAAATGCATGAAAATTATTGTTCGGGCTCAAACTACCGATGCACGTAAGTAATTCAGTGGTTACCTCATTAAAACGGTTGCCAAGCTCTTGTATTTGCATATCTAATACCGTGTTGAAATTTTCAACCTCATAATAATAACGATTGGTGATGCAAGTCTTTTTTCTTTTATATTTTGGGTCAACGTATTCATCTTCCATGTTAATAATTTCAATCTCATTTTTTTCACAAAAAGATGCCACATCTTTCAAAAGTGGAGCAAACCCTTAAAGTCTAAACGTTTGTAGTTGTTGCTTCGTTGCGTTGACCATTTGAATTGCATTCACTATATCTTGATCCTTTCGTTGAAGAGCTTGAGACAACAAATTAGTAACACCCAAAACGTGCTTCATCAAATGTAAATAATATGCAAAATCATAAGCCTTCATGTATGTCCAAATTCCACTTGCTTGTCTTTGGTGAGCATTAGTGTAACTGGAATTTCGAATATACTCAAGCACTTCAATAATAAATGGATATAATTGAACCAAACGCACAAGTGTCATGTGTTGAGAGCTCCAACCGTATCCCCAGCTCTTGCAAGAGACAATTCTTGATTTAAACCACTCCCGGTTTCAACTTCTTCATGAACTATCGCTTCTTTTAATTTCTCTCGTTGACTTTCTCGAATCATATCTATTCGTTTGCAAGATAAACAAACCACATTTATAAAAGTTGATATCTTATCAAAAAAGAAAAAAATGTCATCATGTTTGTTCGCAAGGGCCACAATAACTAGTTGAAGCTGGTGAGCAAAACAATGTATATAATACGCCGAAGAATTATCCTTCAAAACTAAAGCTTTCAAACCATTAAACTCACCAGCCATATTGCTAGCACCATCATACCCTTGACCTCTAACCCTTGCCAAACTCAAATTATATTGTGAAAATAATTCGTCAATAGCCGATTTCAGACAAGCCGCAGATGTTTCCATGACATGAACAAGGCCAATGAATCGTTCTATAACAACTCCACCTTTGTCAACATATCTCAAAACGACAGCCATTTGTTCCTTTGTAGATATATCCCGAGACTCATCAACTAATATAGAAAACACATCATCACCTAGTTCTTCAAAAATCCTTTTTAAAACTTCTTGTGGAAAACAATTACATATGTCTTTCTGAATTTTGGGAGACGTCATTTGATTTTTCCCCGAAGCATTTCCTAATATAACTTTACCAATGGACTCGTTTAATTCACCCAATAATCTTAAAAACTCCAAGAAATGTCATTTATAAATTGAAGTTTCAGACTCATCATGACCACGGAAAGCTATTGCACCATTCAAAAAATCTTTAGCAAGAATAACCGAGGTGCTTAATCGGATTCTATACTCGTCACTATTTTTTTTCTTTTCTTTTGAAAGGCAAAACCTATAGATTGTTTTGGTCGAAGCAAGTCTTCACATTTTTTAAGTGCTCTGTTGTGGTAACTATTCGGCTTACCCACATGACCAACCAATCTCTCTCGTTTGTTCCAACCACAAAATCCATCGGTCACAAATGCATCTTTTTGACCATTATCCTTGAACAAGTAACAAACCAAGCAGAAAACTTTATCCGCCTTTACACTATACTCTAACCAATATTTGAAGCTAGCAAACCATTCAGGATTAAAACTTCTTAGTTTACCACCAATATCTCGTTTTGGATAATCATGACCTTGCGGTTGACAAGCACCTTTACTCAAATATGCACGTCTAATTTCATCTCTTTGGTTAACATGATAAGATGAAATCGGTTTCCATTCGGAGGGATCCCATGGAAGGTCTTCCAAATCAATTTTCTTAGATGTATTACTTGAAGAAGACGAGGGCTCAAACTTTCTTTTCAATGATTCTTGCATAATTAACCCTAAAATTCAAGTTTTTAAGAAAACTAAGTCACAATCTAACAACAATATACAACATACAATAACCAACATGAGTATAAATGTATAATTATATATAAAATCAATCAACTAATTAGCCCTAAAATTACCTTTAGTATGAGACAAAATCAGAGGAAACAAAGACTTATAAGACCAAAGAGGGGTGAACGGTGGCTGGAGTGAGGCGGAGGCTGGCGGATATGGGCGGAGATGGGCGGAGGCTGGCCAGAAAAACTGAGAGAGGCGTGAGTTAGGGATAAGCAGTGGGGTTGAGATTTGTGTGGAAGGTGTGGTGGAGCTGTACGTCTGATGAGTTGGGATATGTTAAAACCCATGGGCCAAAAGTCAAACCTAAAACTAATATAAAGTAAATTTTAAAAAAAACGAAATACATAAAAAAACGGGAAAGAGCAAGGCTCGAACTCGGGTCATTCGTGTGGTATTGGAAGGGGGTTTCCACCAGACTAGAATGGTAATATTGATATGGGGTCCAAGTGTTAATTTATATGGGGTCCTTCAAAAATTTTCTATATCGCTTCTAAATAAATTTTAAAAAACATTGGTGTCCCGGAACCCCGACGGCTACTATGTAGGTCCGCCCCTGCTAATATCTCATTTTATTCATCATATTATCCATGGGTCATGAGTCATTTTGACAAATGAGTTATAATTTCTTTTCTAATTCTTTAATTTCTCATCTTATTTATCCTACCTATCCATTGTTTGTGGGATAAAACACTTTTGATAAATAGGTTATTATTTCCCTTCTAATAATCTAATCTCCCATCTCATTTATCATAGCAATCCACGGGTAATGGGTCAAAACAATTTTGACAAATGTTGTATATAAATAGATTTATTCGAATTTATAAATTTTAGATTCTAAACTTCTATTTGTACTATATAGTTTATTTTCTTTTTAACTTTAATTTTGTTCATTTCTTTCAAATAACGAACCTTATTTGTTTTATTTTTTAACAAATCATGGGTAATACACGGGTTTAAAATCTAGTATATTATATTACTAACGATAATAGATTACTATTGTAGTTATTTGTTTGAAAGCAAAACATGTTATCGATCTGTTCAAACAAACGACCACCAAATATCGTATATATCTAAGGGTTTTTAACGGTTAGTATTCAAGCAATAAAAAAATTCCATTAGTCAACGTGATACAGTTTAGATAGTTATCTACATCATGGTGTCTTCAAAAACTAATAATTCAGTCAATTTTGTTACACTTGATATTTATTTTTCATAATTTCCATTTCAATTTGAAACTAACTTTCTTCATTCAATTACTTTTACTAATCAACGTACTAAAATGTTTCAGATATGAGTTATGTAACCAATGGGTATTTAGAAACAACCATAGATTGGATTCCTGGGATGAACAACATCCGATTAAGAGATTTCCCGAGCTTCATTCGAACCACAGACATAAACGACATCATGCTCAATTATTTCATCAACGAGTGTGAGGCTCTACCTAGAGGCTTGGCTCTCGTGCTAAACACATTTGATGCCTTGGAACAAGAGAGCGTTAATGTTTTAAATTCATCGTTCCCACGAATTTTCACCGTGGGCCCGCTTCATATGATGGAACAACATCTACAAGATGAACAGGTCAAACAGGTTGGGTCAAATCTTTGGAAAGAAGATGTGAGTTGCATCCATTGGCTTGATACAAAAGACCCTTGCTCAGTTGTTTTTGTTAACTTTGGGAGTATCACAGTCTTGACAAAGGAACAACTAATGGAGTTTGGATGGGGACTCGCGAATAGCAAGAAGGATTTCTTATGGATAACTCGTCCTGACATTGTGGGCGGTAATGAGGGGGTGATGCCACCGGAGTTCCTAGTTGAGACTAAAGGGAGAGGCATGATTGTTAGTTGGTGTCCTCAAGAACAGGTAAACTCGTAATATCTACGAATCAATATAGAAACAAAATAGAGAAAAGATCAACTGTTTTTGAATTATTGCCACTCATTTTAGTCAAATTAGGATGAACAATACAACAAACAATGACAACGTACCATGTTTCCTATATATTCATGCTAGGATGCAACCAAAAATATGAAAAGGGCAGCTCAAGAAAATTAGATGTCATGATAGCAACATATTGTAATTTCTTTTTCTTTTTTTCCTTTTTTCTTGGAGTATCAAATCTATAAGATTATTGATTTTACTTTCAATCACTCAACTACTAATACAAAAATACAATTGTTTATACAATAATACACGAGCAATAAAAGTTACAAACGCTAATTACAAAGGACATATAGGTCATTCAAAAAAACCAATAAACTATACTTACACTTTGACCAATGAGAATCCTAACTTTCAATTTTGTTGTCATGGCCAAGAGCAATTCAAGTAGCATAATCATCATAGATTTATACTTTATTTTCAAGCGATTTATCTCACAATAACAGTTATAAACAAAATAGAAAAACGTGCCAACGAAATCGTGTATAAATCAAATGTAAAATATTATAGAATTGGGGCTTAGAGTTAGGCTTGGAAGAAAATACACGGCTACACCATGCTGAGCTTCAAGTAAATCCGTCACTGATATGATACTTTGAATTATTAAAATACAAAAAAAAATTTAATATAAACGACAAGTTTAATTTTTTGAAAACAATAAAGGTATGTGACACACATGACATATATATTTAATATTGGTGTCTACCAATGGATCTATAAATAATTGAAGGTTTTGAAGCACCCTGCAATTGGAGTATTCTTAACACATAGTGGATGGAACTCGACACTTGAGAGTATTAGCAGTGGTGTTCCAGTCCTTTGTTGGCCGTTTTTCGCCGAACAACAAACTAATTGTCGATATAGTTGTGTGGAATGGGGGATCGGGATGGAAATTGATACTAATGTAAAGAGAGAGAAAGTGGAGGCTCAAGTGAGAGAGATGATAGATGGGGTGAAAGGGAAGCAAATGAAAGCCAAGGCTTTGGACTTGAAGAAGAAAGCCAAAGAAGCAGTCACTATTGGTGGATCGTCTTATTGCAACTTTAACAAATTAGTTACAGATATTTTATTAAAAAAGTGAAGTCAACTTTTATATCTAAATTTTCTACTTGTGGTAAACATTCTATTGCCGTTGGTTTAATTCTTGCACTGTCACTGTATCAATTTTAATTGCACCTGTGATACATATTAATATTTCATATTTGTAATACCCCAAAAACCCGTAAAGATTTGAGCCTATAAAATAAAAGTGGGTATTATATAGTTTGTGCTCAAAGTGTTTATTTTAGAAAGGTATGGGCCATTAATTATGTCATTAATACTAGTTAATTATGTATATAAACCCTCATGGAAAATATCCAGTAGTTATTATCTTCTCCATTCTAGAGAGAGACATCATAGAGAGAATAAAGGCAAGAATCATCCTCTTCGTTCAAGCCTCGGATCAAATTGAGTTAAAGGCTGAAAGGGGGCGTTTCCGAATTCGTTTTGTGAAAAGATCCATGTCAGTATGGATCCTAAACTCTTCGTTTCAGGTTTTGGTTTTGGGTTTTTATGAAAAGTTAAAGGGGTTCATCTAAAAATCGTATATTTTACAAGTGTTTGTGGATATAAATCATAGAACTAGTAATTTGGATTATTAAAAAAGAGATTTGGAAGTGAAAAGTTGGAACTTTGGTTCAGGAAAGGAATCTTTTGAGGCCTATCTTCATACCACGACACTTGATCTTCATACCGTGACATTATATCTTTCAAAAACAACACTAAGGCATAAATTGTGACATTACAATGTCCCCAACAAGTGCGGAACTAAGAGAATTCATTTGATAGTGTCAGAGTTAGGCATGATGCGAAATTAACTAATGTCACAATCAGGAAAATAGAGACATTAACTAATGTCCTTGTTAGAGTTAATACGATAATATAACCCAACAGAAGGTGGGCAACAATTCTTGCGATACTAGTCAAAGAGAAAATGCCGGCGACACTATTTACGACGCTAGCACAGATATGAGATTGGGTTCGGTTAGTTCTAGTTTGCTTGGTTAATGTAAACGGTTAATTGTTTCACAGCAGTTGGAAGGTTTAGTATTCAAAGAAGGATTGACATGAAAGTCAACAGGGTGAAACAAATCAAGTGAGTTTCTAGTCCCCTCTCTTTTAAAAGTTTTAGGGCAGGCATTCATACCGTTGTACAGGTGGCAGTATATATGTGAATATTTATATATTATGTCCGAATATATATATATTCGAGTTGTATAGTTATATGTTACAGGGGTGAGCAGAAAAATGAATTAACCGAACCAAAACCTAATTAACTGAAAAAACCAAAGCGAAAAAACTGAGCCAAGACATTAACTGACGGTTACTTTAATGCTTTTTTGAAAAAC
This sequence comes from Bidens hawaiensis, assembly GCF_021521415.1. Classification (NCBI taxonomy): domain Eukaryota; kingdom Viridiplantae; phylum Streptophyta; class Magnoliopsida; order Asterales; family Asteraceae; genus Bidens; species Bidens hawaiensis. The sequence continues at coordinate 49,983 of NW_027496228.1, forward strand.
CGAATTTTCGGGTTGCGAACCATCTTTCAAAAACCGAAAAAAGCCAAACCGAACCAATTGCTAGTGATGAAGATTTTGAAGATCAACAAGATGATAAATAAAGATTAGGACTAACTTTTAGTGTTTTTTGATTAAGAACATTTTTAAATTTTAAACTCTACTACTCTAGCGGCTTTGTATATGTATAGTTACAAGTAACATGCGTCTCTTTTTGTTTTTTGTATTCAATGTATTTTGGTACTCTAATATGCTTTTACAAACTTAAAATCATCATCTTCATATTTAAAAAAAATTGTAATGTCTACACATAACTGAAAAAAAAAACTGAATATAACCGAACCGAAATAAAAAATAACTTAAAAACCGAAAACCAAACGATTTTTATATTAAAAAAACTGATGACTTCGGTTTCAGTTTCGACTAAAAATCAAACCGAATCGAACCGTGCTAGCTCTAATATCTTATGCTATGTTAAGTAAGGTATATATGATGTTATTGTGCATGAGTAGCATGTCCGTTGTGGAAGAGTAGCATGTCCGTTGTGGACGAGTAGCATGTACAGAAGGGGACGAGTGATAGCATGTTCCTTATGAACGAGGAGCTTGTCCTGACGGGGAGTCGGGGACCAGTGGCGGACTCAGGATTTTTTGACAATGGGGTCCTATTTTTGTCGGTTTTCAAACTTTTCGGGTCGGTTCAAGAGTCGAGACGAGAAACATAATAAAAAAACAATATCATAATAAAAAAAAAATACGATATCATTCAAAACGATAAAAAAAACATTACAAATTCTTAAAGTTGTTCTCTACGACTTTTCATGTTTTGAAAACGAACCATTACCTCTTCAACCGTAACGTTGGAAGAATCTCCCTTTCGATATAACAAATGCAAGCATCGTTCATATAATCATCACCCATCCGATTACGTAAATCCGTCTTCACGTGTTTCATTGATGAAAAACACCTCTCAACACTTGCCGTTGCAACCGGTAAAACTAGCGTTAACTTTAATAAACGATAGACCAATGGATATCCCAAATGTTTATTTGTTTCCACCATTTTTTGTGCAAGATTAGATACACCATTCATGTCGGCAAACATTTCATCTCCTTTCAAATTAATAATATAGTTGTCTAACTCAATCATAAGATTCTCTCTTTCTTCATAACTAAAATCACGCGGATACAACTCGGCCAACCTTAATATCTCTTGGGCATTAAATGCATGAAAATTATTGTTCGGGCTCAAACTACCGATGCACGTAAGTAATTCAGTGGTTACCTCATTAAAACGGTTGCCAAGCTCTTGTATTTGCATATCTAATACCGTGTTGAAATTTTCAACCTCATAATAATAACGATTGGTGATGCAAGTCTTTTTTCTTTTATATTTTGGGTCAACGTATTCATCTTCCATGTTAATAATTTCAATCTCATTTTTTTCACAAAAAGATGCCACATCTTTCAAAAGTGGAGCAAACCCTTAAAGTCTAAACGTTTGTAGTTGTTGCTTCGTTGCGTTGACCATTTGAATTGCATTCACTATATCTTGATCCTTTCGTTGAAGAGCTTGAGACAACAAATTAGTAATACCCAAAACGTGCTTCATCAAATGTAAATAATATGCAAAATCATAAGCCTTCATGTATGTCCAAATTCCACTTGCTTGTCTTTGGTGAGCATTAGTGTAACTGGAATTTCGAATATACTCAAGCACTTCAATAATAGATGGATATAATTGAACCAAACGCACAAGTGTCTTGTGATGAGAGCTCCAACGCGTATCCCCAGATCTTGCAAGAGACAATTCTTGATTTAAACCACTCCCGGTTTCAACTTCTTCATGACCTATCGCTTCTTTTAATTTCTCTCGTTGACTTTCTCGAATCATATCTATTCGTTTGCAAGATAAACAAACCACATTTGAAAAGTTGATACCTTATCAAAAAAGAAAAAAATGTCATCATGTTTGTTCGCAAGGGCCACAATAACTAGTTGAAGCTGGTGAGCAAAACAATGTATATAATACGCCGAAGAATTATCATTCAAAACTAAAGCTTTCAAACCATTAAACTCACCAGCCATATTGCTAGCACCATCATACCCTTGACCTCTAACCCTTGCCAAACTCAAATTATATTGTGAAAATAATTCGTCAATAGCCGATTTCAGACAAGCCGCAGATGTTTCCATGACATGAACATGGCCAATGAATCGTTCTATAACAACTCCATATTTGTCAACATATCTCAAAACGACAGCCATTTGTTCCTTTGTAGATATATCCTGAGACTCATCAACTAATATAGAAAACACATCATCACCTAGTTCTTCAATAATCCTTTTTAAAACTTCTTGTGTAAAACAATTACATATGTCTTTCTGAATTTTGGGAGACGTCATTTGATTATTCCCCGGAGCATTTCCTAATATAACTTTACCAATGGACTCGTTTAATTCACCCAATAATCTTAAAAACTCCAAGAAATGTCCTTTATAAATTGAAGTTTCAGACTCATCATGACCACGGAAAGCTATTGCACCATTCAAAAAAGCTTTAGCAAGAATAACCGAGGTGCTTAATCGGATTCTATACTCGTCACTATTTTTTTTCTTTTCTTTTGAAAGGCAAAACCTATAGATTGTTTTGGTCGAAGCAAGTCTTCACATTTTTTAAGTGCTCTGTTGTGGTAACTATTCGGCTTACCCACATGACCAACCAATCTCTCTCGTTTGTTCTAACCACAAAATCCATCGGTCACAAATGCATCTTTTTGACCATTATCCTTGAACAAGTAACAAACCAAGCAGAAAACTTTATCCGCCTTTACACTTTTCTCTAACCAATATTTGAAGCTAGCAAACCATTCAGGATTAAAACTTCTTAGTTTACCACCAATATCTCGTTTTGGATAATCATGACCTTGCGGTTGACAAGCACCTTTACTCAAATATGCACGTCTAATTTCATCTCTTTGGTTAACATGATAAGATGAAATCGGTTTCCATTCGGAGGGATCCCATGGAAGGTCTTCCAAATCAATTTTCTTAGATGTATTACTTGAAGAAGACGAGGGCTCAAACTTTCTTTTCAATGATTCTTGCATAATTAACCCTAAAATTCAAATTTTTAAGAAAACTAAGTCACAATCTAACAACAATATATAACATACAATAACCAACATGAGTATAAATGTATAATTATATATAAAATCAATCAACTAATTATCCCTAAAATTACCTTTAGTATGAGACAAAATCAGAGGAAACAAAGACTTATAAGACCAAAGAGGGGTGAACGGTGGCTAGAGTGAGGCGGAGGCTGGCGGATATGGGCGGAGGCTGGCCGGAAAAACTGAGAGAGGCGTGAGTTAGGGATAAGCAGTGGGGTTGAGATGTGTGTGGAGGGTGTGGTGGAGCTTTACGTCTGATGAGTTGGGATATGTTAAAACCCATGGGCAAAAAGTCAAAACTAAAACTAATATAAAGTAAATTTAGAAAAAACGAAATACATAAAAAAACGGGAAAGAGCAAGGCTCGAACTCGGGTCATTCGTGTGGTATTGGAAGGGGGTTTCCACCAGACTAGAATGGTAATATTGATATGGGGTCCAAGTGTTAATTTATATGGGGTCCTTCAAAAATTTTCTATATCGCTTCTAAATAAATTTTAAAAAACATTGGTGTCCCGGGACCCCGACGGCTACTATGTAGGTCCGCCCCTGTCGGGGATGAGTGATAGCATGTTCCTAGTGAACGAGCAGGATGTCTTCACATGGACGAGTCATGGGTCCTTTCGAGGACATAGTTTCTTTTATACTTTTAGTTATTTGTGTAAATTTTCAGAGATCAGCTATAGAGACCAAGTGTAAGTAAACTAGTCCATTATATACATGCTGTTTTATGTGTATTGTATAGTCATACTATGTGTTAGGTACTTTTGTAGTACGAGTTTGATATTGGCCAGAATGTACACTTGTACTAGCAGGTAAAGTAGTGTGGGTTTTCCTGTGACGTGATGTGTTATCTAATGGGTAACGCTTATGTGTTATGTTCATTATGAAAGCTAGAACTCACTTAGCTTTAGCTGACTTCTATGTAACGCTTACGTCAGGACAAGCTCCTCGTTCATTATGAAAGCTAGAACTTATTATGTAACGCTTATGTGTTATGTTCATTGACAGCCTACGTAAAGGGTATGTTAGTGTTTGGCATGTATGTTAGTGTTTGGCATGTTCATTATGAAACTAGGAGTTATTCGCATTGAAGTCTTACATCCTAAAGACTATAGTGTATAATATAAATTGTTGAATGTGTTATACAAGTCATTTAACTAGACCCTTTACGTAGGCTGTCAAGTGTACAAGTTTCTATCTTAACAATTTTCATTTAATGAATGATAAAATGAAAAATATATTATTGGGAGGAATCAAACTCATTACATTGATTTTAAAATATTCACGGCTTACCAACTCAACTATGATTAATTGATGTTAACCTTCTCTTTTTCATAATTGGAATATATCCACAATTTCCATTTTGATTTCTTTTAAAATACAAATACAAAATATTCTTACTAATCTATGTATTTTAGAAAATTATTTATTTCATATGAATCCATTAGGTATGTAATTATGTATATTATTAATTTTTTTTTTCTATTTTTAACCACATGTGTATCACGCGGGCTCCATCTTAGTTCATATTAATACTTCATAACCAAATCATTAATTATATAAATTGTTTATTTTTTAATATATTACTAATATATATAAATTAGAACTTTGGTGGCGTAAGTGCCGTCATTGGGTCATTTGGCGACACCTTAGTGGTTGACAGCATTTTATTTTTATTTTTTGTTTTTTACTGTCGGTATCGGTATGAATATAATTTAAACTGGCGGAATGCCAATTTTTTAAGTCTTGGTACAGTAACAAACGGGCGGAAACCAACCGAATTCGCGTAGACTCACCGCATTTTGTTTTAGTTATGGTAACGTAACGAATGCAATGTAAATGAACGAATAACAAGTTTGCATTCATTTTCTTTTTTTTTTGTTATAGTTCCGGTACCGTAACAAACATAACGGAGACCTACCGAATTTTCCTAGACTAACCACCTCAACGCCCGGAATTGACAACTGTGACACTCGTCAATTTCAGGTTAACTCCGTTAATCCAAACTCCGTCAATTCAAACTTAATATCACTTGATCTATAACGCACATCTCATTACATTTAAACTAGGGTTTTAAATGACGCTTGACAATCACTACACAAGTAGTCTTTCGGAATTTCACCGAAACACACACGAGTCGACTCAAACCGTTGGTGAACAAACGATGAATATTATAAATAAGTACTTGGTATAATTATGTTACGTTTATATGTGTAAGTTTGTGCTTGTATGTATAACATCATATTATGGATGTAATTGACTAGTTATGCTAGAATTAAACTAAACTAAAAGTTGAGGGTGCAAGTTGTAACATGTAGGTTAATTAATAAATATATAAACAAGTTAATATCATAAACCCTAATCCCCTCCACTCTCCCTCTCCCCTCACCCGACGGCAGCCCCCTCCCCTCTCCTCTCTCGTCGACTGAGCCACAAGGCACACACACACATGTATACAAGTCGGTTTCAAGCTTGATCGAAGGATTAAGAAGCTAACTAGGTAAAACAAACACCTTATCTAATCCATTCCATCAATTAATTGCATGATTAAACCTGTAATTGTAAACCCTAAGTGCTATATATGTTGTTTGTTGATGAATTAGGATTACATGCATGATTATTAGTGCAAAAGTTATTACTTTGTTGAGTTTTAATGAAAACTGATGCTGGACAGATTATTGAATTCGTGTTTGGACGACTGTAACTCGATGTTAATGTTATGTTTTGATGCGATTGTTGATTCTACAGTATACTAGGTCTAGTCTAGTTTCTGAAAAGTCCGATTTTGTAATTTTTGGACGTATAAAAGTCTGTTTTTATCATTTTACAAAACTGTTGTGCAATGCTGATTTGGGAGACCTGCTGTTAGGCTGTTTTGCGACTAAGATATCTCATAAACTACAAGACAAAATGGGTTGGTTACACTTCTGGAAGAAAATACATTGAGTTAGGAACCTAAACCAATTGGTCTTGCATTAATTGGATATTTCATTTAACGGGAATAACAAATATCATTCTATTGCGCATGATTTTGACTGCTGTGAGTTTACTGTAATGTTTTGGTCTTTGTGAGTAAACTATGTGGAATAAAAATACAATAAAAATAGTTCTGGAAACCTAACACATGTGTGCTTTTGTGACGATTTTTGGTGAATTAATTGATATATTGTGATCTATTGAATAGAGTAATCTTTCAAGTAGAAATCTGTCTTGATAAAACTAGCTGCTGAACATGTGAAAATACATGAAACGTACTTGTTGTTAGATAATTGCCATGTTTTTAACCAAATTGCCCTTGTGGGGGATAATTGCTAGTAATGTAAAATGTTAATACTTGACACTTAAGTAGTTGTTCACACATGTAACGTATCACCAACGTGTTTGTCGAGTCGCGCTTATTTCACAAACGAAACACGAAACGCATCTCAGGCATAAGTTGTATGTGTCGAGTCTAGGGACTCACTCGTAGTTTAAATACTTAGAAAATCTCGTGTTTGTTTCTAGAACACTAAGTGAGGATTTTCTGTGACGCGCACCTTTTCTCGGATCTTTTTGGTTATCTTCGCAAACAGTGAGTTTCACGTTCCCCTTTTACTCTTTTAAACGCTTTTACTTGGGGGAGAATACATACTCCAAAACGCTTTAGATTTTGTTATTTAGTTATATATCACTTGTAAATGCTAAGTGGCAAACGAACCAACTAAAGTCCTTCATAACATCGAACCGTTTAATATTTGATAATAGCGAGTCACTGTTGAGTAGTACTACTGGGTTTGACAAACCCCACCCAACGCTAAACTCGACTGGAGGTCGAGTGGGTGTAATCTTGGCTAACACATTACCATGGTCGTGGTTGACATGGTGGCAAGGCAATTGATAAACAGTAAGCTTCGGTGTCGAACACTTAGTAATACTTGTTGTATAGGCTAGCTACCTATCGATATATAATTGACATAACATTATCTGGTAACGCAAACGCAAACGCAAAACGTAAACACAAACGCAAACGCTTTATTTATATAAACTTGTGAACTCACCAACCCCGTGTTGACACTTTTAGTATGTTATTCTCAGGTAGCCAAGGCGGGCGCGCGGTATACGAACACGCATTACATTGAACTCTATCGTTTTTGCAAACTTGTTTTTAAACCGTTATTAATTGGGTTTTAAGTCGTCCTGCGTGACGCAACACTTGGTTTATGATTTTACGCTTCCGCACTTATTTAAACTTAAATGTTTTCGTGGTTTGAAAACTTTATTTATGGTGTTTGATTATAACTAATGATTCCGATCCTGTTAGTTCACACCCTCTGACGGTAAAACTCCGTTAGTGGATTTTGAGGGTGTGACAGATTGGTATCAGAGCCATTGGTTATAGCGAACTAGAATTTGCATGCATACTAGACTATAACCGCAATGACCCATTAGTTATAATTCCTACGCACTGCATGTATATTTTATTTAGTCATTCGTTATCTTTATCTCTTTACCTCATTCACTCATACGCGCGCATACACGACTTATCCTGTATGGATGTCAACGCCATCATCATTATCCGATCCGACGTCCCACGTCCCTGGTAAGGAACCGCAGCTCCCCGACTCATCACCACCTCGAGTAGTCCCGACACTAGCAGCTCCTGCACCGAGGAGACACTACCCATCTGGACTCGCGTACGAGGCCAACGATAACTGGAGTTGGTACCCGAGTTTGATCGAGCGGCTTGTTTACCGTGAGCATGTTCCCCCACTACCTCTCCCGGGCTGTCCTACATCCTTCAAAACGCTACCACCCCTGACACTCTCGATGGAACGCGCTTTCGCAGTCCTCGTTTCTTGTTTAGAGCGTGAGGTTGACATTATGCACTCGACTAGAGCAAACGTGAGAGAATTGAAAGAGAATGGAATCGATGTCCGAGAGAGAATTTCCTTCCTGACCGAAGCCATGAAGTAAGTTCAGGATGCTTATGTTCAGCAAATGGAGATAATGAACAAAATGCAAGCAGAGATGATAGATTTGCGTGACCAAATTTTTAGTGCAAGAGCCCTTACAATGACAGCTCTAGCCCGATGCGACACACTAGGGGCGCAGATTGTCCCGGATGCAGAATAACCCGAGGAAGATACTGAGGAGCAGGCACACTCAGAGGTGTCCTAAGGCGACGACATCTCAGGATGATAATACCTAGATGTCTGGAAGAAACGCTGGTAATGGTCGCGGTAACATTAACCTAACCACATCAGAACTCCAAACCCTACTGAATGACCATGCGGTGGCAGCTCTAGCTGCGCACGTTCAGAATCAAGCCAGAGGTCAAGCCGGAGTCTGTACTTTCAAGAATTACCTAGACTGCAAGCCTAATTTATTTGACGGAACTGAGGGAGCCATAGGTTTCCTGCGTTGGGCCGAGAAGGCAGAGTTAGCTTTTGAGATGTGTAACTGTCCACCAGCCAGCAGGGTCAAGTTTGCTGTTGGAACATTGCAAGATTCCGCCCTCACTCAGTCGATTTGGGTACACCACCACTCAGTCGAATTTAGTCGTTACGAATTAATGAGGTGGATATTACTGATTGGTTGTCAAGTTTAGGTAAACCGGGCATAGCATGTTACGCCCCAGGCACCCTAATATTCATAATTACATGTGTGTGAGTGTATGTTAGGGTTACTATTAGAATACATGGTTTTCTAAGAATCCTAGGAATAGATATGGGTATTTGGATCAAAGTAGTTGATTGTTTTGATCTATAGTGGGCTATAGTGCTATGTTTACATAGTGTGTGTTATTTAAAGCATTTTTATTCTTTCTAGGAAACTATGATTTTTCTTTTTAAACCAATTTTCTATTTATGTATGTATGTATGTATGTATGTATGTATAGGGGAAGGATCAAGAGAGAACTCCTATTTTGGGAGAAAACTAAGTGTTATAATTGTAAATTGGTTTTCCATTTTGTTTTAATAAATCGGGTTTACTTGTACGACCTTCTTCCGTGAGATGGACTTTCCCTAACACCTACAAATTGTGAATCAACACATCTTAATGATTAAGAACCCTAAATCATTGAATATCGATCTTCTATTTGCACGTAATTACGCATATACAACCATTAATCGTGTCTCCAACTTTGATTTCAACCATTGAACATGACAATTGAAGGCATATCTTCCTTATTCATGAGTGTTTCTACTAATTTTCATTGTTTCTCTGTTAAATTGATTATATATTTCTTTATCTGACGTTTTACAATCAATAATTATACTGTAAGTTCAGAATTTGATGATTATAGATTAAATACATTCTAGGTAAAAAATGGCTAGAATTAGCTGATTCTATGTAAAAAAGGCTATTACTATCAGAAATAAATATAATTGGTTTGCTTTATGTGTTGATTTGATAGTTTAATTTATTAGTCATAAGTTAATAGATTATTAGGATATAAATGAGTATTAAAACATGGTAATAATGTGTCATACAAAGTATTGCATATGTGTAATACTTTTAGTGTAGCATATGTGCAATACTGTTAGCGTTACATACAAGTAATAATAATAGAAAAAAGAAATACCATGATATGCATAATTATATTGTTATATATATATATGTAAACATGGTATTATGTATGTCTAATACCGAGTTTTAAGTATTGCATATGTGTATTACTATTAGTATTACATATTTGCAATAAATAAAAAAGAAATATCCTGACATATGCGAGACATTTGCAGACTTAATGTCAAATTATGACACTTATACCATAAACCTATTGCAATATGCGTGTCTTGAAAAACGAGTGACATCTTGCTACATGTAATACATATACGTAATATAATGTTTTATGTACTACATATATGTAATATAATGGAGTATGCATTACATTAACTAGGGATGTTCAGTTATCGGGTTAGACCTGTGAACCTGGTTTACAAAAAACCATGTAAAATAATATGTATTAGAAACAAGTCTGGTTCTGATCCTGGTTTTCATCAACAACCAGGAAACGATCTGGTTTGTGTATACGTGAAAATCAATTAAATGATGTTCTTTATATGTTATGATGAAGAGGTTAGATAGGCAAATGATCTAATTAACTACTGTCATGTTTATTTTCACATTTACTTGAACGATGTCTTTACCAGCTATAATTTTACTATTGTTATACTAATTATGTTTTTTTGGCACTAGTAGGCTTCATGTTGGATCTTATGGTAGCAAGGCAGCCTGTTGAAATCAGGTCAATATATCTCCAGTTCCTACTTAATTAAAATAGAGCAAGGTAGCCGATCTTGAATCAGCAACTGCGAGAAGGTCTATATTGTGAAAGAAGCCGATGATGCTGCACTTGATGCCACTGTAAATGGGTCACCGTCTGATCATGTTGTTGACCATTATGTAATACGATCGGCCCGCATTTCTTCCACCTGATTTCGTACATTTTACATTGCGTATACGCATTACATTATTACATATACTCGGTAAATGCGTATTACACGTGTGTTGCATATTATACCTTCGAAACATTGTTATTAATATTGATACGCCAACTATTGAAACCTAGATGAATGTAATACATGTGTGTATTTGAGCGTTATCCTTGTGTTTTTAACATTACGTATGTGCGCTACATACATATGCAAACTCTAGTGTCATATGGTGTATTACCGGTGTGATATATATCGTTTACGCATTGTTTTGATAGATACATGGTCACACTGCAGTGCGCATGTGCCACTCAGTTTGATACACATGTTACATGTGTGTAGTCCTAGTTTTGTGTATGTGTTTATATACTTCATACAAACTGTTATATTTTTATATTTACAAGCGTGTCGTGTTACATATATACACAACTCTTTGAGGTTTATCTACATTTTTAAACATCAAGCGTACCCCATATTCTAAAATCCTCGTCCAGCATTATATGTTTGTGTCACACTTATGCATTATATGTTTTACATACATTGTCGAACATCATATACATGTCTATTGTTTATACCTTACGCATATGCATGACTTACATGTAACATATAATCTGTGTTTAATTCAAGTAACAATACACCATTAACGCATAAAATTTTTAATGCACGTGTCAAACGCGTGTTACTAGTTTAGGCCTTTAATATCCACGTGCTTGATTCAAACAAGCATACATAATAGCACACAACATACACATTCAACCATACTGATCAATCATTTTCATTCAAGTGCATGTACCAAACAAATAAGCATTCATGTCAAACCGATTCACATTATAATAAATGTAAGGCCATGTTCCCGATGCCTCACTTTAACGTTGGATGTACTTGTAAACACAGTTCTAAATATCAGAGTTAATTAAAACTTTACGCGGAATATAAAACTTCAAACCAATATATTACATAACCAACAAATCTTGTCTCAATGAGCATTCAAATCATTTAATCATAAAACATTGTCTTTTAAATAACATAACATTTCCTTGAGATTCCAGTGTCTTCAATTCCATGCCATGTGTTTTCCCCTCAAGCGAGCTGCCTCATTCTACTCACCTGCGTGCATACTATAAGTCAGCTAAGCTGAGTGAGTTCTAGTTAATCATACAACACACAATCAGTTCACATACTTGCGCACATGCCCAAAGGTGTGTACATTATTCATACTTTATTTTACATACATAGCTATCCATACTATGTAAAGAGCCTTCCGCCCTATAACCTCACATATATTATAAGGGTCTGGTCCCCAACGTCACAGATATTATTAGGGTCTGGTCCCTATCCTCATAGATATTGTTAGGGTCTGGTCCCTATCCTCACAGATATTATTAGGGTATGGTCCCTATCCTCACAGATATTATCAGGGTCTGGTCCCTATCCTCACGGATATTATTAGGGTCGGGTCCATTTGTTCCGTGCAACCATACCATACATTTCTTTACATACCTTCCTTAATAATACGTGCAATATCCGAAGATCGTTCACGTACTATCAACATAACATACATCATTCATACATCATATATACATCAATCATATCTTTAACTACCACATGACGATACATGCAATATCCGAAGATCGTTCATGCACCGTCAAGAAATCATCATGCATAAATCATACCAAGCATATTCACTATCACATCGAGTATGCACACAGCCCCAAAAATATAACAAGGAAGTGGGGCTAGAAACTCACCTGAATGCGGTTACGTTCACCGTTAATAGTTATTCCCTTCTTTAGCTGTGCATGACTAATTGTATAACAATTACACGTATCAATTTAACTATCACTAGCCATATCATGTTTCTAGTTTAATTATTACCCTCAACGAACGGGGGACCGGGGGCAGAGCCCCTGGTTGTGGTTAAGCTGCCAGGTCAGCTTGAAAAAATTTTATTTTCATTAACTGTCTTAACACATTTTCCATTAGGATTTCGTGATAATATTTTATTGTTAACCTCTCAATCCTTTAAGGTATCTTCTATGAATTAATAAAGGTCAAGGGCTATTTTGTAATTAAATCATTCTTTCCAAGTACAGGGACTGTCCTGTCATTTTATCAAACTTCTAGTTTGTTACTTGGTTCTTAACGAATTGAGTTCATAATGAATGACCCATTCGTTACTTTATAACCAATTGACTATTATAACGAACTGCTCCTTGTGACAAATAAGACCTTATAACGAAGTGGTCCTTTGACGAATTGAACCCTATAACGAATGACCCCTCTGTAACGAATTGAACCTCTAATTCGTTATCTCCTTTTAACGAATGACTATAACGAATTGGGGTTAATTTTTTACCTTTTTCCTTAACGAATCTGGATACGAACTAAGGCTAGTTCTTTAGCTTCCTTTAACGAATTAGGGTTAGGTCAGAGAATGTCAGAAACATTCTCTGACGCCTTAACCTCGTACCTGCCTTTTTCCGGCGCCGCCATTGCCGGAAAACCGGGATCTTGCCGAAAAAGCGAGATCTCGCTGATTTCACCACCGTTTTCACTGTTTTTCGTCTCGTTCGATCTAGATCTGAGCTATGGTGACCCCTAAGCTCATCTTCAGTTCGGTTTATACCCAATTCCACCCATATCTCAAGACTTTAACGGTTTAAAGGTGTCGGCTCGTCGTTTCATGATTAAATCTAACGGGTTTGAGTTCATACGATATCATACTATCATTACCTTGGATCGGGATCGGTTTTCCTTCTTGGTTCGGCTAGAGAAAAGAGAGAAAACTAGAGAGAGAGCTTAAGTGTGTGTTTTGGGTGGTGTATGGTATATGTGTAAATGAGTGAATTATTTGGTAATTAAGGTTTATATAATTATGGATCATGGGCTTAAGCCCATGGTCTTTCCTTCTTTCCTTCATAACCCAAGTCCATAACCCATATCCATTTAACCCAACACTAGCCCAACTCATAATTACTCATGTTTTCATTTTATTAACCGGAACTAGAAAACGAGATGTTACAAGTCTTCCCTCCTTAAAGAGGTTTCGTCCCCGAAACCTGACTATTACTAAAACAGCTCTGGATAAAACTTGCGCATCTCTTACTCGGCTTCCCATGTAGCGTCGGATGCTTTGTGATGCTTCCAGATCACTTTCACTAAGGGTATAACCTTGTTTCGGATTTGCTTTTCTTTGCGATCAACTATCTCGATTGGTTGCTCAATATAGTTCAACTGTTCATCAACTTCAATGTCCATTAACGGCACATGAGACGTGTCATCGGCTAGACATTTTTCTCAGATGAGAAACATGAAAAGTAGAATGAATTCCTTCCAACTCTTCGGGTAAATCTAGCTTGTAAGCTACTTCCCCCACACGATCCATGATCTTAAATGGTCCAATGTACCTCAAACTCAACTTTCCTCTCTTCTTAAAACGAATGATTCCTTTCCAAGGCGAGACAATGAGCATCACATTTTCACCAACTTTAAACTCAATCGGTCGTTGCCGCTTATCAGCATACGACTTCCGACGATTTTGAACATCTTTCATTATTGCCTTAATCTGATCAAACTTTTTAGAAGTTTCTTGCACAACTTCTAAGCTTCCCATATCTTTCTGACCAATCTCTCCCCAACATACCGGGTTTCTACATCGCCTACTGTAAAGCATCTCAAACGGTGGCATACCAATACTGGAATGGTAGCTGTTGTTAAAAGAGAACTCGGCCAGATGCAGATGATCATCCCAACTTCCTCCAAAGTCTAAAACACAAGCACGTAGCGTATCCTCAAGGGTTTGGATCGTCCTTTCAGACTGTCCATCTGTTTGAGGATGATACGCCGTACTGATGTTCAACCATAGCTTCATGGAACTTTTTCCAAAACCTCAAAGTAAACCGAGTATCTCTATCAGACACGATCGATAACGGTACTCCATGCTTAGATACAATCTCTTTGATGAACAAACTTGCTAACGTTTCTGACGAGATGGCTTCTCGTATAGGCAGAAAGCGAGCACTTTTGGTCAAACGGTCCACAACCACCCAAATGGTATCATGTTGCTTAACTATACGAGGTAGCTTAGTTATGAAATCCATGGTGATGTGTTCCCAATTCCATTCTGGTACCTCCAAAGGTTGCATCTTCCGTAAGGCTTCTGATGCTCTGCCTTAAATTGTAGACAAGTTAAGCACTTACTGAGATAATCCACCACATCATTCTTCATTCCTGGCCACCAGTAGTCTCTTTTCAAATCCTGATACATCTTAGTAGTTCATGGATGAATTGAATACCTTGACTTATGAGCTTCGTCTAAGATTCGACCTCTGAGATCTCCATGGCGTGGAATCCATATACGGTCAAACCTAGTCTTAACACCGTGCGTGTTCTCCATGAACTCGTCTTGCTGACTGAAAATCTTTTCTTTCTTCACTATCCCATCATCCACTAACACCTCTGACTGCACTTTGATGATTTCTTCAAAAAGGCTTGAATTCAGAACCAGCTGGTATGACTTCACTGTTGCAATGACTTCTTCATTCTTGCGACTTAGCACGTCGGCGACCACGTTAGCTTTACCAGGATAGTATCTAATGTCACAGTCGTAATCCTTTATCAGTTCTAACCATCTTCTTTGCATCATGTTCAGCTCTTTCTGTTCGAAGTAGTACTTTAAACTTTTATTATCTGTATAGATAGTACACTTAGTACCGTACATGTAATGTCTCCATATCTTGAGAGCAGGCACTACTGCTGCTAGCTCTAAATCATGCGTCGGATAAGTACTCTCGTGGACATTCAACTGTCTAGACACATAAGCTATCAGTATAAACAACCAAATCCTCGTCACCATCAGCCAAAGCAAGGATTGTAGCTTGCGTGAGTCTTTTCTTTAATTCCTCAAAAGCTTATTTTTGGAACTTACCCCAACTGAATACTATCGACTTTCGGGTCATACCGGACAAGGGTGCGGCTATCTTGGTGAAATCTTCGATGAATCACCTATAGTATCCAGCTAACCCTAAGAAGCTTCGTATATCAGTTGGATTCTGCGGAGTCTTCCAATTTGTTATCGCCTCAATCTTAGCTGGGTCCACTGAAATCCCTTCAGGATTTATCACGTGACCTAGAAATTGCACTTCTCGTAACCAGAACGCGAAAACTTAGCGTACAACTTCTCTTCCTTCAGAACTTCCAACACTTTCCTCAGATGTTCAGCATGTTCAGGCTCACTCTTTGAATAAATCAATATTTCGTCGATGAAGACGATAACTGACTTATCCTACATCGGCTGACACACCCTATTCATCATGTCCAATAATGTTGCAGGGGCATTCGTTAGACCGAACGACATCACGAGGAACTAGTAGTGTCCATACCGCGTCCGAAACGCTGTTCCTATTCGTGAGAACCAACTTGAACCTTACAGTTGGTCAAACAGATCATCAATCCTAGGCAAAGGATATCTATTCTTTACCATAAGCTTATTCAGCTTGTGATAATCTATGCACATCCTCATACTTCCATCCTTCTTTTTCACGAATAACACCGGTGCGTCCCACGAAAAAACACTTGGTCTTATGAAACCTTTGTTTAGGAGTTCTTGTAATTGGGACATCAATTCTTTCATCTTGGAAGGTGCTAGACGGTAAGGTGCTTTCGTGACGGGCTGGGCTCCTGGTATTAAATCTATCTGGAATTCTATCTCTCGCTCTGGTGGCAACCCCGGAAGTTGGGTTTTAGCAAGATTATCAAAGTTCAAATAAACCCATTTATGAGGAAAACGCAGCGGAAAATAAGTTTTAAATCTTGTTTTACCAATACACAAAAACCCGTTAATGTTAAACCCAATCCAGGATCCATATACGATTATGCATGCTATCAAACAACAACCATAGGGTGTTAACACACATACCTTCAAGTCTTCGGATACCGAAAGGGATGAATGATTGAATGAAGAGCTTCCATTGGAGGAAACCTCAAACTTGTATACCCAACGAGCTTCAACAAACACCAAGGTTGCTAGGGTCCTTACACTCTTGCAAATCTCCTTGTTCTTCCTCGTGTTCTCGGCTGAAGTAGAGAGAAGGAAGAGAGAGTTGTGTGTGAGAGAGAAACGTTTGGAGTTGTGTGTCTTGGTTACCAAAAACCCATCCACCACTTACATGTATTGCGCCTTGGGAAAATACAAAAGAGGAGAGAGAGAAGGGAGGGGGGGCTCCCTTGGAGTTTTTCCCACCCAAACTTCAAAAAAACTTTTATAATTTACCAATTATAATGTTTATTTTATAAAACATCATATAAGTAACATGTAATATGTTATTTAACCAATTTAAATAACATTTCTCAAATAAATTATCCACATAATCTACTTAACACACAATTGCAAATATTTAGAAAACCCATTTTCCAAATATCATAAGTGTTGATTAATATTAGTTAGATCATATCTAAGAATAAGTATCGCGGCGTTTTTCTAGCTTGTATTGGGTATGACCTGACTTGGATCATTACGTACTAGCCACATCAACTCAAATATGTGTCTTGGGCAGATCGATTCTTACAATCTCCCACTTGCACAAGATACATAGAAGATTGATGCAAATAGCAAGTACCGCCTAACAACGATTTACTGTCCCTAATACGCATGACGAAGTGCCATTCAAAAACATCATCCCCTTCAAGTCCCTTACTTGAATATGATTTAGGTGAAACTATCATTTATCCTTTTGTCACAAATGTCATGTTAAATCCAGAGACGCAGAGTGATCATTCTCTATTGATTTAACTTATCATGCCTTAGACATTTAACTCTCAACGAATAAGAGGGACAAATTCCCTATTGACTACATATGTCTCTCACTATCACTTTGTACTACACTTGAGCTTAGCCTTATGTACTGACATATTTCAGAGCAGCGAAGGACTAAGTCAAAGTATAATAGTCGATGAATATCAAGACCCAATATGTATCTCAGGTCGGAGGATACTATGATGTTCGCCTTTACTCAAATTTACTTATGATCACAAATGACAAGGATTCCATGCAGTAAAGTCGAGGGCGGGTCAGTCCAATATTTATCCCATAAATATCTATGAACCTTGGCAGCAACCCTTGCTTTTTTCATGTCTCATGAATATCTACCAATCCAATTTCATAATAGCCTTACCTTCATATTTGTTCCCACAACTATGATCGACTACGGACATTTAGAATAATCAAATTATTCATGGATTTAAACATGCTAAAATAGAACATAACTCAAAACATAACCATAACCAATACCAAAACCACATGATTGAGTTAAAATAAAATTGTTCCAATATCCAAATACAAAATTTTGATCAAATTTAATCACTAGAATATCGAAGTCCTAAGGCACAAGTATGACCCTCATGCTTCGGCCTTTCAAGGAGCTTTATGAGTGGATCCACAATGTTTTGATCAGTGTGAACTTTGCGAATACATATCTTTCCTTTTTCAACTTCATCCCTTATGTAGTTGAATCTCCGTACAATGTGCCTAGTCTTTTGATGTGCACGAGGTTCCTTGATTTGTGCAAACGCACCCTCGTTGTCACAAAAGATTTCTAGAGGGTCCTGAATGGTACAGACTACCCCTAGGTCAGCAATGAACTTTCTAATTCACGCAACTTCTTGAGCTGCCAAGGAGGCGACGATGTATTCTGATTCAGTGGTAGACAAGGCTACCACGTCTTGTTTTGTGCTCTTCCAAGAGATAGCTCCACCACTTAGAACAAAGACATATCCCGATTGTGATCGAGAATCATCTCGATCAGTTTGGAAACTCGCATCTGTGTAACCCTTTACAACGAGTTCCTCCTCACCAGAGCCATATATTAGAAACATATCCTTAGTCCTCCTAAGATATTTCAATATGCTCTTAACTGCCATCCAATGGCTAGTTCCCGGATTTTTTTGGTATCTACTTGTCATGCTCAAGGTGCAAGACACATCCGGTCTAGTGCATATCATGGCATACATGATGGATCCTATAGCAGATGCATATGGGATTCCACTCATTTTGTCTTGCTCATCCTTTTAGCTTGGACATTGAGATGCACTCAGTATTATTCCTCTTTGAATAGGTATCAAACCTTTCTTAGAGTTTTCCATCTTCAACCTTTTCAAGATTTTGTCAATGTATACACTTTGATTCAAACCTATCAAACGCCTTGATCTATCCCTATAGATCCTTATTCCCATAATATAGGTGGCTTCACCGAGATCCTTGATGGAAAAGCAATTTCCAAGCCAGGCTTTTACGCCCTCCATGGTTGAAAAGTCATTTCCAAACAGTAGTATGTCATTGACATATAATACTAGAAAGGTAATGATACTCCCACTAGCTTTCTTATACACACAAGCTTCATCAACATTTTTGATGAATCCAAACTTCTTAACTTCATCATGAAAATGGTGATTCCAACTTCTAGATGCTTGTTTCAAACCATAGATTGATTTCTTTAACTTGCATACTTTATTAGGATGTTGTGGATTGACAAAACCTTCAGGCTGAACCATATAGACATCTTCCTCAAGGTGTCCATTTAGAAAAGCAGTTTTGACATCCATTTGCCATATCTCATAGTCATAATATGCGGCTATGGCAAAAAAATATCCTTATAGACTTTTGCATTGCCACAGGCGAGAAAGTTTCATCATAATCAACCCCTTGAGTTTGAGTGAAACCCTTTGCTACAAGTCTAGCTTTATAAGTATCCAAGTTTCCATGCATATCGGTTTTCTTCTTAAAAACCCACTTACTTCCAACCAGTTTGGAATCAAGAGGTGGTATAACCAAGTCCCATACTTGGTTATCGTGCATGGATTGCATATCAACGTTCATGGCTTCCAGCCATTTATCACAATCAGATTGTGACATTGCATCTCGGTATGTGATTGGTTCATCCAAATCTACCACATAGCATCCATCCATGAAAAATCCATATCTTTCAGGTGGGGTGCTAATTCTACCAGATTTGCGAACGTTTTGTGTGTTTTGATCAACCATTAGATCACTTTTAACAACCTCTTGTTGATTTCCAGTGTTAACCAAACGTGTATCGACTTGTGGTTCTCGATCCTCCTCGAGTTCCACAGTTCTATCAGTTCCTTCCATAAGAACCTTCTTTCCAAGAAGTCAGCCTTTCGAGCAATAAACACTTTATGCTCGCTTGGATTGTAGAAATAATATCCCATTGAATCTTTGGGATATCCTACAAAGATACACTTAGTGGATCGATTTTCAAGCTTGTTTTGGGGGTTGTTCTTGACATAAGCCTCATAACCCCATACCTTTAAATATGATAACGATGGAACCCTTCCATGCCATATTTCAAAATGTGTCCTATCCACTTTCTTTGTTGGTGCCATATTTAGAATATGGGCTGCGGAGATTATTGTGAACCCCCAGAATGATAGAGGTAATGTGCTTCTAGCCATCATGGATCGAACCATATCCAATAGATTTTGATTCCTCCTTTCGGACACACCATTGTGTTGCGGTGTTCCAGGTGGAGTAAGTTGTGAGACAATCCCACAACTCCTAAGATGTTCTAGAAACGCATCATTGAGGTTTCACCTCCTCTATCGGGACGAAGTACTTTGATTGTTTTGTTGAGTTGATTTTGTTCTTCATTTTGGAAGACTTTGAACATTTCAAAGAATTCATCTTTGTGCCTTAACAAGAACACATACCCATAGCAACTATAATCGTCGGTAAAGGTAATGAAGTATCTTTCACCATTCCTTGTCATTGTCTTAAAAGGACCACATATATCTGAATGTATGATACCTAATAAATCTTTTTCCCTTTCATTAGTTCCACTAAATTACTTCTTGGTCATATTCCCTAATAAAAAAGACTCACACTTATCAAATGAATCATCATTTGATTCCAAAAGACCACTCTTTTGAAGTGTATGAATGTGATCCTTGTTTATGTGACCAAGGAGACAATGCCAAAGAAAAGTTTCACTCAAATCCAATTTGAGTCTTTTGGTGTTAGCTTGGTACAACGAGTTACCAATGGATGTATTATCATGACCTAATTCATAAATGCCATTAGACGGCATCGTTTTAAAGTAAAAGACATCATTCATGAAAACACAAATATCATTGTTTACAAACATAAAATCATAACCAAATTGTCTTAATAAAGAAACAGAGATAATATTGCTAGTCAAACTAGGAGAGTACAAAATGTTTTTCAAAAGAACTTCCAAACCATTTGGAAGCTTCAAAACATAATCTCCTCGGGCTTGGACGTCATCTTTTGCTCCATTTCCTATGAAGATATTAATATCTCCTTTCTTGTAATCATTTCTTCTTTTGAACTCCTGCAATGAATTGCATATGTGAGTCCCACATCCGGTATCCAATACCCATGTGTTAGAAGAAATAATATTAAGATCAATATGGATCATGAAAGGTGTACCTGAGGTTTGCCCCGCATCCCTCTTAGCTTTCAACTCCTTGAGATAGGTCGGACAGTTTCTTATCCAGTGACCTATCTCTCCACAACCAAAGCACGGATCCTACGAGCTAACCTTTAGCTTCTTGGGTTTGGGTTCCGCCTTTGCCTTTCCTTAAACCCTTTCTTGACTTGTCCTTTTCCACTAGCATCCTTTGCCTTGGGTTCTGGATGATGCCTCTTCTTCAAGCCACCCTCATTAATCGCAAGAACGGGTAACACCTTTTTACCCATTCCGGCTTCGGCTGTTTTAAACATTGCGTGAAGATCACCAATGCTCTTGTCCCATCCGTTCATGTTGTAATTCATGATGAAAGTCTCAAACCTTTTAGTTAAGCCATTGAGGATCAAATCTGTGGCTAACTCTCTTGAGATTGGACAATTAATCCGTTCAAGCCGATCAATGTGGCTTTTCATCTTAAGCACATAAGATGAGACAGATTGGGTTTCTTCCATACGACATGCATGAAACGCTCGAACCGTTTCGAAGCGTTCCACCCCATGATTCTCGAAATCCTTTTGGATCTCGGGAACATTGTTCCCAACATGAGGCAAGAAATAGAACGGAATCCTCGGTGTACTTTCACCAATCCGCATAGGCATCCAAGTCGTTAACATAAGGTTCATCAGGAATAGGGTCATCCAGAATGTAGAATTTTTTCTCTTGCTTGATAACAATTCTCAAGTTTCGATAACAATCCATAAAGTTGTTATAGTTCGGACGATCCTTATCCAGAATGGATCTCAGTGATAGGTTATGCATAGGTGGGATAATAGCTTTATGAGGATTTTTTGCGGCCATCTATAAAAGAATTTAACAAAGTTCAATTTAGTATTTTTGATATCAATAAGTTTTAATCGTTAATACCTTTTAATGTCTCCAAGACGATTAATTATTAAAATCTAGAACCCAACGTTTCATTCAAATAGTATTTAGGTGACCTTTATCCCACTATTCAAATTAACAAGGTGTTCAACGTTTGACGATTGCAACCCTTTCCAACTTCTAGTTTTATGGGATCGGTTAAAAATCATATGTTTAGTTGGCATGTTTAATCCCATCAACACATTTGTACGCCATGCTTCGGTGACCCTATTCACATGGTTTCCAAATCAAGTCGTCCTACTTACACACACGTGTGAGTTTACACATACAAGTGGTTAGGTGACCTTTATCCCACAAGTATTGTAAATTCACCTCAAGATCACAAGTTTTCTTAAAATGTGGTTAGGTGACCTTTATCCCACATCAAGTCTCCAAGTGACTCAAGTGTCGTATAAAAGGATGGTGTTTAACTTGTTTTTTTAAAGAGATTTAAGTTTTCAAAATTTTAGATTGGAAAACTATTTAATGTACCTTCCATTTGCATGCATTCAAATGTGTGGTACCTTTTGAAAACCAATTTTCAAATTCCTTTTAATAAAACCCATTTTATTATGAAATCACTGATAGTAAATAAAACAAATTTTATAACTTAATAATTTCAAAGGAACCACTTTTATGCTAGTTGTCAATTTTAATTGTTAACATCCAAATATGATAAAACAAAACGCATAAATCAACCACACAAGCATAAAATACAATCACATGTTCATAACCTTAACCACCTAAACTTTGACAACACTTGTTGACCGAAACAAGTGTGTCGTAAGGTCTCTCCTAAGGGACGAGCATGACACAAGGTATGAGATGGTGAACTCCCACTTGACTCCGCACCCTTATGCTTCAAGCATTCACTTCTTGTTGTGATCCTTCTTCTTTACTTAGGCTTCCACTTGGGCTCCAACCAAAAAAGGTGTTGTAGTTGCATCTTCATTTACAAAATATATCCTAATACATTTTGTCTAATAAAACAAATACAACTATTCTACTTATTATTACAAACCATTTGAAAGAATAAATAGATTACAAACCCGAACAAAAGAATAAATCACAACAAGACACTTCAATATACACAAGATCATTGGCTAGGTTATGAACATCCACACAAACAAGTCACCCTTTGACCAAACAGGTCAACCTTTGACCAGAGTGATTTCCTTTTATACCCTTAGTTCTCGGCCTAAAACAAAGAACACAGAGTTCTCGGCCAAAACCAAAGTTTCAGAGTTTCGGCCCGAAAACTCTGGTTTACAGAGAACCTAGTGTTCTCGGTCAACATCGAGAACTATGGTTCACAACCATGAGTTCTCGGTCCAACCTAAAACATGTTTTAGGTCAACCGAAATCTCATGGTTCCCAACCATGAGTTCTCGGCCAACCGAGAACAGGGTTTTGGGTGTCTTCGGCAAGACCGAGAACCATGGTTTCCAACCATTGAGTTCTCAGCCAGAGCTGAAGAACACAGATTCAGCCCAAACAAAATTTGGCAGCCAATCAACAAATTTTTCCAAATTTACCACATGCATGTATGGTACAATCTTGAAAAATCAAGGGGAAATCAAAATGCCTAAAGTTTCCGGCCAATATGGTAAGAAATACCATCTAACCCGAACACTTTAGATCCCATTTTGAAGCATGTAATCGTATAAGCGGCTCTTGATGCCATTGTTGGGTTTTAGAAAGATTATCAAAGTCCAAATAAACCCTTTTATAAGGAAAACGCAGGGGAAAATGACTTTTAAATCTTGTTTTACCAATACACATAAACCCGTTTATGTTAAACCCAATCCAGGATCCATATACGATTATGCATGCTATCAAACAACAACCATAGGGTGTTAACACACATACCTTCAAGTCTTCGGATACCGGAAGGGATGAATAACTGAATGACTAGCTTCCAATGGAGGAAACCTCAAGCTTGTATACCAAACGAGCTTCAACAAACACCAAGGTTGCTAGGGTCCTTACACTCTTGAAAATATCCTTGTTCTTCCTCTTATTCTCGGCCGAAGTAGAGAGAAGGAAGATAGAGTTGTGTGTGTGAGAGAGAAATGTTTGGAGTTGTGTGCCTTGGTTACCAAAAAACCATCCACCACTTACATGTATTGCATGCCTTGGGAAAATACAAAAGAAGAGAGAGAGAAGGGATGGAGTCGGCTCCCTTGGAGTTTTTCCACCCAAACTTCAAAACAACTTTTATAATTTACCAATTATTTACTTATAATGTTTATTTTACAAAACATTATATAAGTAACATGCAATATGTTATTAACCAATTTAAATAACATCTCTTAAATAAATTATCCACATAATTTACTTAACACACAATTGCAAATATTTAGAAAACCCATTTTCCAAATATCATAAGTGTTGATAAATATTAGTTAGATCATATCTAATAATAAGTATCGCGGCGTTTGTCTAGCTTGTTATTGGGTATGACCCGACTTGGATCATTACGTACTAGCCACATCAACTCAAATATGTGTCTTGGGCAGATCGATTCTAACACCGGAAGATCCTCAAGGAATACTTCTGGGTAGTCACGCACTATAGGAACATCTTTCATTTCTTTTGTCTCGGCCGTAGCGACGACAACATACGCCAGGTAGGCACTACACCCTCGTCTTAACAATCCTTCGACTTTTATCATCGAAATGACATTAAGCCCTGAACTTTCTTTATCACCATAAACTGTCACCGCACTACCATCCAAAGTCTTTAACCTTATTATCCTACTTTTACACACTATCTGAGCTTCATACTCAGACAACCAATCCATTCCTAAAACTACATCGAACCCTCCTAAGGTCATAACATACAAAGTAACAGGGAACTCGTGTCCCTCTAGCTCTACCTTACAGTCCTTAACCATTTTCGTTATTTTAACCGAAGCGTCACTAGCGGTTTCCACTATAATGGTTTCAGACACTCGGCAACATTTCATTTTAGCTAGTTTACAAAATGTCGTAGCTACAAAACTTCTATTCGCACTCGAATCAAATAATACAGAAGCAGTAATATCGTTTACTAAAAACGTACTAGTCACAACATCCGGAATTTGTCTAGCTTGTTCCTGGGTCAGCATGTAGGCTCTAGTCCTCAGCCTTGCTTGCTCAGCATCTTTCCTTCCACTTCCTCCAGATTCACCATCGGTGCACTCCCTTGCCATATGGCCCGTCTTGCCACATTTGTAACATGCTGGCTTTGCACTGCACTCATTGGCATAATGCCCTACCTTCCTACACTTATAACACGCATTAGACCCAAGCCTGCATTCTCCACCATGAGCCTTAACACACTTGTGACAAACATCAGAAATCCTACTCCACTTGCATTCACCACCATGCATCTTTCCGCATGTCTTACACGACCTCTTCTCCCAAACTCTCAGCTGTTTGTTCTTGGGGTTCCACAACTGAGTACCAAGCCGTTTAGCAGGAGCAACCCACTTCTTATCCTTCTTCTCTTTCGCCACCACATCATCTTTCGACAAATCGTCGTAAACCATTTCTGCCAGCCCTACAGCAGAATCAAAAGTACCCGGTCTACCAGCCTTGACCAAGACACGAACATTCTACGGTAGCCCTCTAAGGTAACAATTGATCCGCTTGGCCTCAGTGTTCACCAAGTCTGGTACCAACCTGGACATACGGTTGAATTCAGTGGTGTATTCTCGGTTTGTCATCTTACCCGCCTTCAGACTCAAGAATTTCATTTCAACCATTTCAACCTCTGCATCCGCACAAAACTTCTTCATCACCAATTCCTGTAGATCATCCCACCTCATAGCTTTGATCTCCTCCCGGGTCTTCCTTTGTTCAACAGATTCCCACCAGTACATGGCTTCATCACCAAAATGTTGGGTGGCGTAACCCACGTCTTGGTCGGGACGGCATTCGCTAATTCGGATAACCTTGTCCATCGTGGTTATCCATTGGAGAATAGCGATTGCGTCTCCCAAGCCAGTTAGCTTCGGTGGGTCACGGCCTTTGAAATATTTATAATTGCACCCTCCTCGGACTCTTTTCCTATCATCGACTTGCACCGAGTTAACCACGCTCGAGGCCTCCTTCTCTCTTTCACCATTTTTCTTACTATTTTCCCCCGACTTCTCAGCGGTCTTTGCATGACTCCCAGCATACTTTTCGGGATTCCAATTCTTCACAGCAGCTGCTACCGCTTGAGCAACGACAGCTTGTACAGCAGGGTCAAGTTGATATGCTTCGTTGTTACTCGGGTTTCATCCAGCTGCGCTCCCTCCTTCCCTTATGTTAGCAGCTAATTCTACAAAAGGTTCTCGGACAACACGTTGCCTACCACGACGTCCCTTACGTCCTCCATTTCCAGCAACCTTCCAAGCTCCAGCCATACGTATTCTATAAAGAAACACAAACGTCATTACATAAGGAACCATTTAATACAAGGATAGTAAGGCTAACAGGTATAACAATGGCCAGCTGTGATTAGCTGATCACGTTACTCTCCGTGTCCTATATACTCCCTCTTGTGAGTCCACTTGTGCTAGTTCTACTTCTAACAGTTAGACAATCAAACAGTTCGTATCATCATATACTCCTATGCCTAGCAATTAAGCTAGCATTCATACATTATTCCATTTTACATGTGAAATTAATCAATACTTTACCTTTACTTAGCTTGCTTGAGTGACACATGGAATTCTTGTACTGGCATCTTCATTCTTTCCTTACTTTAATCCCATTCTCTGTTCGAGTCTAAGCATGTAGGATGCTTCAATCTCTCGAACTTTGCTGTGATACCAACTTGTAAGCCCCCGTTCCCGGTGCCTCACTTTAACGTTGCATTTACTCGTAAACACAGTTCTAAATATCATAGTTAATTAAAACTTTACGCAGAATATAAAAACGTCAAATCAATATATTACATAACCAACAAATATTGTCTCAATGAGCATTCAAATCATTTAATCATAAAACATTATCTTTTAAATAACATAACATTTCCTTGAGATGCCAGTGTCTTCAATTCCATGCCATGTGTTTTCCCCTCAAGCGAGCTACCTCATTCTACTCACCTGCGTGCATACTAAAAGTCAGCTACGCTGAGTGAGTTCTAGTTAATCATACAACACACAATCAGTTCACATACTTGCGCACATGCCCAAAGGTGTGTACATTATTCATACTTTATTTTACATACATAGCTATCCATACTATGTAAAGAGCCTTCCGCCCTATAACCTCACAGATATTATAAGGGTCTGGTCCCCAACATCATAGATATTATTAGGGTCTGGTCTCTATCCTCACATATATTGTTAGGGTCGGTCCCTATCCTCATAGATATTATTAGGGTCTGGTCCTTATCCTCATAGATATTATAAGGGTCTGGTCCCTATCCTCAGAGATATTATTAGGGTCTGGTCCCTTTGTTCCGTGCAACCATACCATACCTTTCTTTACATACCTTCCTTAATAATACGTGCAATATCCTAAGATCATTCATGTACTATCAACATAACATACACACATCATATATACATCAATCATATCTTTAACTACCACCTGACGTTATATGCAATATCCGAAGATCGTTCATGCACCGTAAAGAAATCATCATACATATATCATACCAAGCATACACTTACCACATAAGGTAAGTGTATAACTATCACATCGAGTATGCACACAACCCCGAAAACATAACAAGGAAGTGGGGCTAGAAACTCACCTGAATGCGGTTACGTTCACCGTTAATAGTTATTCCCTTCTTTAGCTGTGCACGACTAACTGTATAACAATTACACGTATCAATTTAAATATCACTACCCATGTCATGTTTCTAGTTTAATTATTACCCTCAACGAACGGGGGTTCGGGGGCAGAGCCCCTGGTTGGGGTTAAGCTGCCAGGTCAGCTTGAAAAAATTTTATTTTCATTAACTGTCTTAACACATTTTTCATTAGGATTTCGTGATAATATTTTATTATTAACCTCTCAATCCTTTAAGGTATCTTCTATGAATTAATAAAGTTCAAAGGCTATTTTGTAATTAAATCATTCTTTCCAAGTCCAGGGACTGTTTTGTCATTTTATCAAACTTCTAGTTCGTTACTTGTTTCTTAACGAATTGGGTTCATAACGAATGACCCATTCGTTACTTTATCACCAATTGACTATTATAATGAACTGGTCCTTATAACGAATCAGACCTTATAACGAACTGGTCCTTTGACGAATTGAACCCTATAAAGAATGACCCCTCTGTAACGAATTGAACCTTCTAATTTGTTATCTTCTTTAAACGAATGCCTATAACGAATTGGGGTTAATTCGTTACCTTTTTCCTTAACGAATCTGGATACGAAATAAGGCTAGTTCGTTGAGCTTCCTTTAACGAATCATCTGACGAATTGCCTCTAGTTCGTTAACTCTCCGTTAATGAATTAGGGTTAGGTCAGAGAATGTTAGAAACATTCTCTAACGCCTTAACCTTGTACCTGCCTTTTCTGGCACTGCCGTAGCTGGAAAACCGGGATCTTGCCGGAAAAGCGAGATCTCGCTGATTTCACCACCGTTTTTTGTCCCGTTCGATCCAGATCTGAGCTAGGGTGACCCCTAAGCTCATCTTCGGTTCGGTTTATACCGATTCCACTCGGATATCAAGACTTTAACGGTTTAAAGTTGTCGGCTCGTCGTTTCGTGACTAAATCTAACGGGTTTGAGTTCATACGATATCATACTATCATTACCTTGGATCGGGATCGGTTTTCCTTCTTGGTCCGGCTAGTGAAAAGAGAGAAAAATAGAGAGAGAGCTTAAGTGTGTGTTTTGGGTAGTGTATGGACTATGTGTAAATGAGTGGATTATTTGGTTTTCCCGATTTTACCCTTCTTCATTAAAACCCCTTTTTTTTCTTTTTGTCCCCTTCTTTTTTTTATCCATTGATTTAATATAATCAATGGTTCTAGTGGAGTTCTCTAGTTTTCTCTTTAAAATGAGTTCTCTCTTGATCCCACCTATATATATATATATATATATATATAAATATATATATATATATATATATATATATATATATATGAGGTTAATGGAGTTACATCTTCACTTCTCGCACTTCTCGCTGTAAAAAAACTTCTGAAATGATCCAATACCTATATATATATATAGGTATTGGATCATTTCAGAAGTTTTTTTTACAGCGAGGGGGTTCAAATGAAAACTCCTCTTAGAGAGAAAGGTCTACATATATTCTTATGCTTCTCACAAAACTATTGTCTTTTACGTTAACTCTACCCTAGAGGGTTCAAATAAAAACTCCTCTTAGAGAGAAAACTTAAAAACTTTTAAAAAATTATTTTTAACATTTTTTAAAAATTTTTTGTAGTTTTTTTGTTTTATTATTCTTACATGCTGATATTGTTCAAAAAAAAAAGCCGTCGGTGTAGTGCATATGTGCATTAATGTATATTTCACATATGCAAGAGTGTTATATTGAATAGAAAACTAAACTATTGTATATGTTTGATAGAAGACTATCGTAGATGATTATAGAAGACTATTGTAGATGTGCAATAAAAGACTATTGCACACATAGAATACACATTAGTGTCTATATTTAATACAACACTAATGCACATATGCACTACATCGAGTTTTATTTATTTTTTTATATTTTTTTTGCATATAATACAACATTATTGCACAAATAAAATACACACTATTGAATATATGCAATTAAACACTTTGAACATATTAAATATACACTATTACACGTATATAATACAACAATATTACACAATATTACATATGTGCACTACATCGACTTTTTAAAATCTTGAATTTGTTTTTTTTAGTTTGTGTGTGTATGTTTAAAACTTGTTTGGCTATGTAGGTCCTATTGACGGATCAAAAAACAAACAACTAGTGTTCTTGGATCAAACTCACAACTAGCTAGCGTAAATCACAAGTTGAGGACCGAGATCTCGGATCTTGTTTAGTTGGTTATTTACCCGAAGAGGAAAGGGATAAAGGGAGAGAGGAGTAGTAGGTGAAAGGATAAAATGTAGTTTTTGCAAAAGGCTTTCATTATTAACGGCCCATTAGGCTTTATTTACATGGCCTCGGACCCAAACATACAAGGAATAAACCGACAAACTAACTAGTGTACAACGATAATAGAACAAGTAAATAAAAAAGACTAATATACAAAACAGGGCCCTACAATCTCCCTCTAGTCTTTAATATTTAATCTGTTAGCTCTAGTCTTCAGTTGGTCTCATAATCAAATCCGTCTTCGAAGTTGTATAGTTAATTGTCAACAAGATAGTGTACGAACTTGTTAAACCTCTCAAATATTCCCTCGGTCTTGTCGCTTCTAACGTCTTCAATGGTTCCAAGTGTCAAGTTATACAGCTTTAAGAAGTCTTCTTTGCTGAGCGATGCGATCTTGTGTCCATAAAAGAAGCGAAGGTGGGGCATGACTTTGCAATGGATAACCACCTCTCCCGTGTTGTTGTCAAAATCCCAGCAGATGAAGTGCTCGAACAAGTTGGGCAGGAAAGGTTCACCATGGTAGATCGCTTGCCTAACCTTGTGAATCTTGTACCGCCACATCTTCTATTTCTTTCTTGTGGCAGAATCAAATTATGTTGAATGACGGAAGGCCTTACCCTTGTTGAGCCTGAAATCAGGGTAATCCTTTTTCCACTGCTTTCTCAAGAACCTATTGAATCATCCGTTGAGCTCTTCCTCTGTCACATAGTGGCACACTATTCTTCTGAAGTAGTTCATGTTGAGCTCAGACAGAGTATGCATATTGGTAAAATGTATGTAAGTGAGATCTCCGTTGGCTCAACGAATAGCCCATGTTTCATTGCCTGGGTGCCACTTGCTGTAGATGATCAGAGACGCTTCAATATATGGATAGATTCGGTCTCTCATGCTTGCCCGAGTGCTGATTGCATAAGACTTATTGTTTCGACGCTTTGGAGCTTGTGATATTTAAGTAGCATCACCTGCAGCAGTAGTGGTCTGAGTTTAAGCAGGGAGAGCCATCACAGTCTCATCACGAACTAAAGTATCCGGGTTTGGAGAGTAATTAATCCCTTCATCATCATCATTTTTGCCTTGTTCCATGGCTTCTTGAACAACAAAGTCAGTATTGCAAAAGAACAAACATTAAAGACGGAGGATATCTAGCAGCATCCGCATCTCTGTCTTTTCTTGCTTCACTTGGCGAGCCTTGTGTTTCATCCGCATCTCTGATTTTTCTTGCTTCATTTGGCGAGTCTTGTGGTTCAATCTCCTTATTTACTCCAGTGGCACCATCACTGCCACTTTCATTATCACCATGACCGCTTTCATCATGTGGTTCATCAAAACTATCGTGAGGATCATCATCTTCATTGTTACCTTCATCATCATCATCATCATCATCATCATCATCATCATCATTAGAGGCATCATCATCCGACTCATCACAATAATCGTCATCACCATCATCTCCGTCATCACCTTGAACCACTTGCTCATGAGCAGCAGGAGTAATCACTTGAGAAACCGAAGTGACTACAACTAGCGCAGAAGTCATGGCACTGACCTGACTGGTACTAGTAGTAGTAGTAGTACCAACGACTTCCGTGCTCACCATGGTTCCAACAACCTTAATTGGTTCATCACCAGTAGTACCAACTCGGCTTCCACTTGCACCCTTCTTTGAAGAACCAAAGATAATCCCATCAAAACTACTTTGATCTCTAACCCTTCTAGCATCAGCAACAAGGTTAGCAACATCATATCTTTTCTTCTTGCTTTGCTCAGATCCTTGTTCTCATTGTGCCTATCCCATGAATGTCTCCGTGAGACGACTTCTCAACTCCTCAACATCATCATCAGTCATTCTCACGACTTCCGTGGCAACGGGATAACGATTATCAAGACTCTTGTTGCAAACGTCTTGATCGTTGTTGAGGCTTCGTTGTTCTTCTATATCTTTCTCTAGTCGCCCAATCATAGACTTGAGTTCCAAATTCTCAACAATAAGGGTTCCCATGTTCTTTGAGGAACTAGACTCACCCTCCAACAAGCCAACCCTTGAACCAAGAGTCTCAAACTCAATCATGGCTTTATCAACAGTCGACTCTAGCTCTTAAGCTTAGAGCAAAGTTTGAAGAGGAAGGAATCTCGGTTTCAATATGTGAAACCCTTGACCAAAGCCTGACAATATCAACATGATGTCTAGCATTCATTAGAGAGTCTTGATTAAACAATTGTTGTTGATTGTCCACCCGATTTTGTGGGTGTTTAGTCCATAGTCTTTGACTCTCGATCAGGGCTTTATCAACCTCACTGTCTTGCTCCAGTTGAGCGACTCGTGCAGCAAGGGCATATATTTCTTTCAAACTTTCTCATTGACAGTTCTCCTTCATGAACTTGATAAACCATTGTTCCCGCTTCACCCTATGTTCATTTGATTCTTACAGTGCTCTAATCCTATTGAGGATAGGATCCTGAAACACTGGAGATTTCCTCGATTTTCTACTTGACAAGGGAATGGCAGATATGATAGGGCTTTTGGTGGTGGATAGAGGTTTGATTGAGAAGGTTGGTTGAATGGTTGTTTACTGGGGATGGTGATGGTTTGGGTAGGTAAGGAAGTGTTATGGTTAAAGTTAGGCTAATGGGTTGGGTTGAGGTTGGTATGGTTTGTGAGGTAGTTTGGGTGTGGATTGATGAGATGAAGGTAGGGGTTCAAAAAGATGTGCCTTTAATCGGGGAGGTGAATTGGTATATGGGTGAGCTAAAAGGAGAGGAAATCCTAGGTGGTGAAAATGTTTGATGTGCAGGCTCAGTTACGGTTTGGGTGGTGGAAATGGGTAGGTTTTCTAGGATTATGGCACTGGTTCATCTAACCTAGATGGGGAGGATTCAGAAGGTGTGACTGGTTCATCTAAGAGTGTTCTAGAGGATAAGGATTTGGTTTTAGTTTTGGTGTTTGGTTTGTGCACTTTAACTTGTTTTTCCTTAAGTCTTTCTATTGTGCGGGCTAAGGTGGTGGGTGAGGCTTGGTGAGGGTCAGTTTGTGTGGTGGGTGGTGGTTGTGTCATTGAAGTGGAAATTGAAGAAAAGATTACCTTAAAAGACGCAGGCATATTTGAAGGTGTAGACTTATTGGAGTCTTTCATTTTCTTCAAACGTTTTAGAGGGCGTTCGGGCTCCTCTTCTTCCTCGATAGTTTCCTTTGATGACTCACCAGTAGAAGGCTTGCTGACAGCATTCCTTTTTTCCTTATCGTGATGTTTCTTTGTTTTGTGTTCACCCTCAACATCCGTCGGAGGGTCACTGTCCTCACTATCCGCTACATCATCACCGCTTTGACCTTTGTCATCGTCACCATCATCTCCACTATCCCCTTCTTCTTCCTCCATCTCCTTACTATCAGGTTAGGTCTCAGCAAACTGACCGAACTTTGTACCAGGCTCCTGTCCTTGATACCTATACCCACTTCTTCCAACTAGCTCCATCATATCCTTGAAGACAGATTGTCTCACCATATTCACATGATGAGGCTCAGATGGTTCAACAACCTTTCATTTAGCATCAACTTCTTCTGGATAGACTAGTTGTGGAATGTTCTTTAACAAGTCATCCAGAATTAGTTGGACAAAATGGGGATACATTCTCCAGGTTTCTTCGAGAGTACATTTGATTGCATGCACTTAAAGAAAATTCTTGAGAAGTTATACCTCGTTTGGTTTGTAAGACATGCCATCACTCCAACCCATTCAACCTTCAATTTGTCGAACCCGCCCTTTTGTGCAGATAAACAGTGAGCAACGATATGGAATAGGATTTTCGAATAGGTGGGTAGATGCATATTCTCACAAGTGGTCCACTCAATATCACACCCAATGTCTCTAACAAATTGTTCCAAATCCTTCTTCTCCAACTTGTCTGAGGAGTGATATAGGGCATCTTTAATCACCAAGGCTCTTCTAACAACCTCCTCGGTGATAGTCAACTTCTGCTTTGCTACCTCAGTTGCGATAGAATTTCCTTTCTTCTCAGTCTTGGCGTTTAACACTAAACTCTTCTATCCGACTACTATGTATCTCCAGGTTGGCGAAGATAGCATACATCAATGGACATTCCCGTAGCCCCTTGATCATAGATGTGAACACCTTGTGCTATCTTTTCTTTGGAAGATCAAGAGGGAAAAACATGTTGTGTTGCTGCATTAAAATATAAGATAGACATTAGAGTTGATCATTGAGTTAAATAAAAGTATACATATGTGTACATGTTAATTGTTAAAGAAAATAAATTGAGAAAGAAAAAAATAAACTAAAAAATAAGTTTGTAATTTTTAAAACAAAAGGATAAGTGTCAACAATTTGAATTGAAAATAAGGTAAAGTAAAATTTAAAATAAAATGAAACAATCTTGAATATGTGTTTGAAAACCCGCCAAGGGCAAACCATTCGAACATAGTTGGATTTAAACAATTCGAGTAAAATATATAAATTTATACCATAAGATGCTTAAGTGTCAACCATTCGAATTGAATATAAACTAATCGAATAGAATACAAGAGTAATAGAATCTAATTAAGACTGAATCTAATCGAATCCATAGATTTGATTCAAAATGAATAAGATGGGATTAGAAGGATATATATTCAATTATAATTGAATTAAACCATTCAAGTCCTTTAAGTCTGTTTAGAATTTATTTTGTTCAAGTGTGAACCAATCGAATCGAGTTTCAAACCAATCGAATCGAGTTTCAAACCAATCGAATCGAGTCTGGAACTCAATTCGAATGGTTTAGAATTCGATTCGATTGGAATCAAATTCGAGTAGAATCGTTTGTATTATTCTCGACTAGATTCCTTTTGCCTTGGAGAAAATTCTAAGAAGGTCTCATTTCATTCAAATCGAGTTCAAATTCGATTCGAATTGTTTAATTACTCGAATTGAATATTTTTTATTTGAAACAAGAAATTTATAATCTCTAAATCCAATGTTTTCTCCTATTCTGGGTTCATACATCTCTGATTATGATTTATGGGCAGCTCAAACACTTCTTCAAACTCTTTACAATGGTCAATTAGACACAAATAGGTCTGAAAATGAGCTAGAAATAAAAAAAAGTATACAAACAACTATAAAAACTCAATTACATCAAACCAGATGTTCATTATAACATCGATGTCAATTCTGTAAGATCAAAATAGTCAAACATCAATATAAGAAACCCTTTTGATCTTGAACAGTTCCGATATAAACTATTGAAGAACATGACTGAGATTAAGCAATATTTAGATTGATGAAGGTGAATTACCATGGGTGAAGGATTGATCTTGATAATTATCAAGTGTGATATAAAAGAAGATGAGCATATTTGTTTTCAGATCTAGGGTTTTGAAGATCTTAAGGTTGTGGAGGTAGAATAACGTAGAGAGAGAAAGTTGAGAGTGTTTGGAAAAAGTGAAAGTGATAAAGTGAAAGATATCTTGTTGGCGCTATTTATAGGTCAACCTATTATGCGATAGAGTCAAAACATCTCCAGTTTTAAACAATTTTACACTCTCAACCCCAAAACTCTGAATATATATACAAATTTAAACCCGTAAAATATTTACGCACTGAATCCAAAGTCTTTAAATGTATACAATATATATTTTTGTTTGTCCGACAATTAACAACTTTACACAATGGACCTCATCATAAACCCATAATTTTTTTTATAAAATTAAGAATAATTCTAATTTAAAAATAAAAATAATAATAATAAAAATTTAAAACATACTTAATAATTTAAGTTAAAAATTAAATAAAATAAAGAAAACAAAATGAAGCAAAAAGAACTAAAGATGAAATTAATATTATATTTAATATACTAATTATAAATATTAAAAGTTTACATATTTTTTTTGAGAAAGATCACGACATGAAATCACATCATCCGTTTATGTCCTAGATCGCACTTCTATTTCAATATTATTATGCCAAGAACCCAACGTAAATTGTAGATATAATTTATCCACTTTAAGCTTTACGAGTATTTAGATGTCAATGTGATACGTTAAGGTACATATTAAGCACGATACTTATGTAGTCCCCATTTAATCCAATAAATTACGGACTCCATCATACCTCATGCATAGTTTGTATTTACAATATCATCCCGAATTGACTCCGACCCCCTAGTGATTGATCAAAACAACTAAAGCTTACTTAAACTTTTTGCAAACTTTTTCAAACAATAAATGTTGAACCATGGACATACTTGTCATACGGACTTACAAGCCTTCAGATAAAGTGTTTAGGACTTACTTGTTTGCCCCATTTCACGTGGTTCTAATATACCCCATTTTTGTTAGTTAATTATCAACATTTTCTGTTGAGAATTGTTAATATTTTTTTGTTGAATTTAAATTCTTTAAGAACTTTGCAGTTTTTCTACTTTAAAATTTTGATATTGAAAATTAGTAATTTAAAGCAAGAATAATTTTATGGTAATCAATCACTAACGGTCTCGTGTGTGGCTGACTAATAACATTTTTGCCTTCATCGATATGACTTATATTGGAGTCGGCAATCGCTGCATAAAGGTAAAACCACGGTCATATGCGGGAATTTAAGTTTATATCACTATGGCACTTACGGGTTTATCAAGCCTATCTACACATCAAGCGATGATTTTGTTGCCTTTTGATCTACTATTTTCATGTGCTGGGATCATTAAAGATGATTTCTTATCATTTTTCAAAGGACGGATCGATTTCTCAAAATTTTACAATTATTAAATCAGACTCCCTCTAAGTAGGAGCTCCCTCTAAACGAGGGAAGTTCTTTTCGAAGCCTTTTCTATATATAATATAATAAAATACTAAATAAAGATAAAAAAATATAAAAACTAAATATAAAATATTTTTGGCAAAGTCAAGTGACTTAAATTTTGTTTTTATTAAAGTTAAAACTGAAAATCATTTTGGAGAGTTAAACTTAAATCAAAATTTTCCAAAGTGTGGCACAAGTCGTTATGATGAAAAAACTAAGAGTTCAAAGAAACCAGTAAAAGTATTGCGTTACTTTCCCGTTACAAGTAGACTTAAGCGATTATATGCCTCGAGACACACTGCTATGGAAATGCAATGGCATGATCGACATAGAGCCAAAGAGGAGGGGGTTCTTAGGCATCCAGCTAACGGAAAGGCATGGCAACATTTTGATACTATGTTTCCTGATTTTGCAAAATATCCTAGAAATGTTCCCCTAGGGCTTGCAAGCGATGGTTTCAATCCTTTTCGTGCGATGAGTCTCTCGTACAGTATGTGGCCAGTTATGCTCATACCTTATAATATGCCCCCGCGGAAGTCTATGGTCGATGCTTCATTTATGATGGTATTGCTGATTCCTGGAAGAGAGTCGCCAGGAAAGGATATTGATGTATTTTTGCATCCACTAGTAGATTAGTTAAAACTTATATGGGAAAAAGGTGTTGAAATGTATGACTGTGAATCAAAACAAAAATTCAATATGTGTGCCGCACTTTAATGTACAATCATTGATTTTCCTGCGTATGGTTACTTGTCTGGATGGAGACGAGTGGCTACATGGCATGTCCTACATGTAACAAAGATGCATGCAGTATACATATAAGAGATAAAAGAGCATATGTAGGCCATAGAGGATTTCT
Source organism: Bidens hawaiensis (assembly GCF_021521415.1). Lineage (NCBI taxonomy): Eukaryota > Viridiplantae > Streptophyta > Magnoliopsida > Asterales > Asteraceae > Bidens > Bidens hawaiensis. The sequence continues at coordinate 87,644 of NW_027496228.1, forward strand.
TCCCGTTAATCACTCATGGAGGAAATCACAGGATTTTGATGGAAAACGAGGGACAAGGCAAGCACCTAAAGCCGTCAATGGAGATGATTGCTTACGCCAACTAGAACATCTCACTCAACATCAGCATGGAAAACATCTTGATCATGTAGTGAAGAAAATAAAATGAAACAAATCTGATTTAAACTAGTCAAAGAAAAGCATCTTTTTTGAACTCCCATATTGGTCTAAGTTGTTAATTCGTCACAACCTCGACGTGATTCATATTGAAAAAAATGTATGTGAGAACGTGGTAGGAACAATCTTAAACAATAAAGGAAAGACGAAAGACACTTACAAAGCTCGACTAGATTTGCAAGATATGGGCATACGTAAGGAGCTTCACTTGGTAGATAAAGATGACCACTAGATTAAACCGTATTCTTTGTATGTTTTAACTCAAGAAGAGAGAAAACAGTTTTGCAATTTACTTAAGTCAGTGCGTTTTCCAGAGGGGTTTGCTGGAAATTTAGCTAAAATTGGTATTTTCGAGAAAGGTAAGGTATATGGGCTTAAATCTCATGATTGCCATGTCTTACTACAACGCATAATTCCTATTTAAGTGTGTCCCTCTTTGACAAAACAAATCTGTGAAGCGTTAGGGGACTTGTCTCATCTTTTCAAGAAACTTACTGCTGTCACCTTACATGTGAGGGAGTTAGAAACGCTTCAAAAAGAGATAGTTAAGACTCTGTGCAAACTTGAAAGGATATTTCCCCATTGTTTTTTACAGTTATGGTGCACTTGTGTGTTCATATTCCCCAAGAGGCAATTTTGGGAGGACATGTGCAATCAAGGTGGATGTATCCGATAGAAAGATACCTTGGCCATTTAAAAAGATACGTTAGAAACAAAGCTAAACCTGAAGGCTCAATTGTAGAAGGTTATGTTATTGAAGAAGCAATAACATTTTGTTCACATTATTTACGAGGTGTTGAATCAAAATTTGACAAACGTAACAGAAATGATGAAAAAACCTCTAGTGATACTCGAAGCATTGTACTAAATATATTCAGGGTGAATGGCCGGGGTATTGGAAAGAAAGAAGCTAAGTTCCTTCCTAGTGATCTTCTCAAGAAAGCACAATGGTTTGTCTACAATAATTGTGAAGAGGTTCAAACATACTTAGAGTAAGTATTTGTTTTACCTTTGTGAATTAAAATTAAGTCACATCTTCATAAATTTATGCTTCATCTACACTTTGCAGAGAACACTTGCAAGTGTTACGAGGGCAACATCATGCATCATCAAACCTTTCCCAGATTCAACAGTCTACATTCCCGGATTGGTTTGCAAAACGGGTAACAATCATACTATATAGTACTTTCAAGTGCATTGTGTTATTTTATTATCTCTAATCACATGATAATTATGTTCAAACTGAGAACAGATTGGATATATATATAGACAAAATCCATCTCAAGTTAACGAGGAGTTATATGCATTATCTTCCCTTCCAGATAATCGAGTTTTCTTACACAAGGGATACACAGTGAATGGAGTTAAATTTCTAACTAAATCTAGAGATGACAGTTCGCAAACACAAAATTGTGGAATTATAGTCCCATGCGTTCAGGATGATGTTGAAGACGATTATTATGGATACCTTGATGAAATCATTGAACTGTCATTCATAAAAGGTTATCATTTTACTTTGTTTAAATGCACATGGTTCGACACTGATCGTCTAAGGAAGAACGTGATATTTGAACCTCATTTCATCAGTATAGACACGTCTCGAGAGGCTTACAAGGAAGATCTTTTCGTTTTTGCAAACCAGACTAAGCAAGTGTTTTATATAAATGATCCTCTTAAACCAAATTCACAATGGAAAATTGTTGAAAGAATTTCCCACTGGCACCTATGGGATATTCCATAAAACAATAATGCAGCAGATTTGTTAGAAGATGTCAACCTTCATCGTGAAGATGTCGAAGAAGAAATTGTTGAAAACGTTGATATTCAACATTCTAACGCCATTGTAGATGATTTTATTTATGACGAGATGGATGATTCTTATCACAATATGGAAGAAATTAGTCAAGAGTCAAATCCAGATGATTCAGATTGTCATAACTCAATTAATATGATATAAAATGTTGAGTCACACGATGATGTTTTGTAATGTTTATTTATTTTATAAACATAACTAATATGATGTTTTGAATGTTTTGTAATGATTTCCATTTTTTTCCTCCGTCTTTCATTTGATTTACTTTTATACTTCTTGTAGATGTGTTGATCGGATATATAACTTATTGGCTGTAATATTAAATTTGTTTGTTTGTCTATGAAGTTATTAATCTGCGTTTAATTTTTTAACCCGTTTTTTTTTTGTATATAATGATCATTAATATTATAGTGCATCTATAGAATAACTTATTGATATTATACATTTTTTTTACTTAACTAGTACTATCAATTTCTTTGTTGGATGTGGATTTTTATGTTAGTGATGATAGCTACTGTTTCTACAAGAAAGAGATCTGAAGAAGATTTTGTACATCGTAGAACGCGGTCAAGTGTCGAGGGAAGTGAATCCGAAAGAAGACCACAATCGAAACGTAAGCGCAATCGTCATTTACCTGACATTGCTGGTAAGTTTCTAAGAAACTTGTTTACATGTTGCATATTTTGGGCAAGTGGAGGAATTAGGCTTCTTGACTAAATAATTTTTTATATGTATCTTTTGACCTGCCATGGCCGAACTGGCAGTTTTCTGGTCAAGATGGGATCAGGTTAGGATAGGTTTCGGGAAACTATGGTTCATGTATTGGTTCCGGGTCAGAATGGTCCTATTAAAAAAAGTGTCAAACTGTCAGTTTTGTTCTGAGTTTGGAAGCTTCATTTTTCATCTTTGTTGCTTATCTTGTAATCTATTCATTCGCTGACCCAAGTCAACCTGTGTTCAACCCGAGCCCGTTTGGGAAACTCTTTTTATGCATATATACCAGTGTTTCATGCATCTTAAGAATAACTGCAAAAAAATATAAGATATGGTAAAATAGTCATCCCAAGGAATGTTTCACCATATGAATAATTTACTAGAAAAATAAAAGATTTGGTAAAAAACAATTGTAATAAAAAAATATCCTTAGTTACTGTGGCTGCAAAAAAAAGGTTTGGAAAAGAATCCAGACGATCCAAGCCAAAAAATCAATTCGGTTGAAGTTGGAAAAAAGCACAACATTGAAATGTCCCGTTGGCTTGATGGTGGGTAGGGAACAACTTCTACCATATTTTTAGTGATGATACCCATTGTGACTCGGGACAATGCCTTCCACTTAATGTCAAATGATGATACATGGCTTAGCTTTTAAAATAATATTGATCAACACGCAGACCAGTCACCAGTTGATGAACCAAATAGGCGTGGTCCAAGTATAAATCGTAGTACTATAAATGCTTTGGATAATCTGCCTGAAGGTTCTAAAATTTCTTTAACCATTGCTCCTGGTACAAAAAACTATGTTGGGACTTCATCCACACAATTCGCAACTGAGTGTGGGATTACAATCCGTAGTGTTTGTCCAATGAATACCATAAATGGGAGTTGATACCACACGATGTGAAAAATCATATGTATGAAAAGTTACAAGTAAGTTGTTTATGTTTTTACTTCTAACTGTCTAGAAAGTTTTTACGTTTAATATTATCATTAATATTATTAACGTATGCGTTCAATGTAGGTAAGATTCAATTTGTTGCGAGCAGATAAAAGTTTTATAGAATTAGTGGATGCTCGACTACATGCCCAATGGAAACGCACAAGAGGTACTTTGAGCAACTACTGGAAGAGTAATGGAGGATACACCAATTTGGAACTAGCGAGATCAAAAAATGAAGCCCAATTGCCGGAGTGAAGAAGATTGGAAACACATGTGCGATTACTGGGAGTTAGAATCAACCCGGGTATGAAGTCATTTTTATATAATTGAAAGTTTTACTTCTTAGATCCTTTAAATATTATAGTTGTTCTAACAGTATACTTCATTCGGGCTCACGGATAGCATCATATCTTTTTCTTAGTTTGTGAGTTCTAACATATTTGGTGAATACTGGTTATGTAGAAATACAATAAACAAATGGAAGTTAACAGAAGCAAACAAGTTATTACAAGTTGAGGAGGCTCCCGTTCAATAGCCAATCATGTATTCCATATGGTAAGATTTAGACCTTAAAAGTTACAGGTTTTTTAAACTATCAAACATGGGGTTGTATTATTTATTGTTATACTTTCAATTATTGTAGACAAATCAGGAGAATCAAGTAACGCCTACCCCATTTGAAGTTTACTACAACTTGTATTTCAACGCTAAGAAAAAATGATGGTTGAATGATCACACACGTGTTGAATATGTAAGCTACCTACTCTTTTTTTACAGTTCGATTTTGTTACTATATGAGTTATTATTAGGGGTATTCATGGTCCAATTTTCATGGGTTTTAGGTCAAACCATGAGCTAAACCGTTATGAACGATTTTTTTATATTGCAAATAAAAAACCGAACCATTGAAAATCCAAACCAAACCGTTACAAATGGTTCTATCTAGGTTGGTTTCACGATTTGAGCTTTATCGGACTTTCATAAGAAAATGCATGTGTCAAAAAATAAAAAAAAAATCTATTTTAAAATAAATGAAGTAAACTATCAAAAAAATGCATAAAACTGATCGTCTTGATATAACACTAAAAGTTGTACACTAAAGTTATAAAAATATTTCAAAGAAACAGTATGTGTTGATATGACCACAATTAACACATACCGTTTTACATAAAACAAACATTATTCTTTCTAAGATTTGTTAAATCATTAATATAAAAAAATACATATAGCATAATAGGATATATAATTATTTTAATTGAACATAAAAATATTTATTAACAGATAAACATACATAATATAAAAAACTTAAAAATTTAAATATGCTCAAGATATTCGGTTTTATACTATTGGTTATTAGTGTAAACCGTTCACAACGATTTGAAATTTTTGAAATCGACTGACCGAAAGTACAAAGAAAAAAATGATAATGAAAACCAAACGGGTATCCAGTTTGGACGGTTTCACAGTTTAAAACCAAACCATGAACACCCCTAGTTATTATTAGTTTTAATTGTTCGTTCCTACCATCTCTTTTGTTAGGAAAATATTCTTCGCCATAAAGAAGAGGCAATGACTAAGTTAACTTCCGAAGGAACGAACATAACGGCTTATATGGAACGTGAGCTAGAGAAAAAGGCAACTAAAAGTGTGTGTGCTAAACTAAAAACAATAAAATCTGCATGGGAGGTAGGCGTTGGACCTGTACTAAGGAAAAAGGATCATTGGATGATACCATATTCATCTCAACCACCTTCAAGTGAGACCGAAAATCTTCAAAATCAGGTTGCTGCACTCAAGGAAGAACTTAAACAAAACCAAGAGAAACTTAGACAAAGTAATGAACAATATGAAAGAAGGTCAATGTTCATGACTTCAAAGTTTCAAGATTTTGAGAACGAGGTATCTGCATCCGCAAGTAATGGATCGAATGGACAACTTGTAACACCCCGTAACCGCAGCGGAAACGTAAACGGGATGCAACAGACACGTCTGATATCAACAGCATTGCTTATAAAGAAAACACCACTACATTAATTTACACCATATTACATTGTTCCGAGTTTAGTTACCGTCTAGGCGATAGCACATAAGTTTTACCAACAGTACATTAACATATTTAATACAAAAAGATCATTAAGCTTCCACAAAAAGCACGCATCGTCAAGCATGTAGCAATTATTCCAGTTTGGGAGTACCTAGAAAGCATGTAAAGAAAACGGGTCAACTACGAATAGTTGGTGAGTTTCACTAATTTAAATAAACAGTGACAAATCATTATAATAATCATATATTAGCGATGTAATTATGCTGAGCCCACAAGTGAAACCTCTGACTATCCACACACAACCCCGTGGCATACTCCGCCCACGAACCTACCCCAAACCGCTATGCCTAACATTACATAGCAAAATAAATAACAACAACAAAAGAGACATGTGCAACTGGCTGGGAAACATCAACAAATCCATGCCGGACCAGTTGGGTTTGTCAGACCAATAGTACTATTCACACTCTACCGGCTTTTAGTTAATCACTCGTGTTACGGGGCCTTACAATGTTAGCAACTCAGACAATTACCATCTTAGTACATTTTCGTACGATTCCCGTACAATAAAATATATATAAATACACGCAAATCCATGCGTTCAGTATGTACTTAAACATTTTAATAGTAACATGCTTCCCGCCCCGAGAAAATATTTAAAAACAATTCAGAAAAAGGAGCTCGTGAAACTCACCTTTCGCAAGCAAGTAGGTAACACAGTACGCAGCTACTAATCCGAATCTGTAATACGATCCCTAAGTTCGTTACTATACAATCACTATTAATATAACTTTAACCGTGTTAACCGGTACATCTGGGGACACTGTTAACCCAGTACTGTAACCGTTCCGGGGGCAATGTTAACCCAGAAACACTTCTCCGGACTCAGATTGTGATATCGTTTAGAGTTCACTAGTCACAATTACTATTAGTTTGTTTTTCCCGTTTTGCGTGCCTAGCACGGGTATCCGTTTTTACGTTCAAAAATGAGTTTGGTCACACACGACCCGAAAATAGTTGTTGACTGATAATTTAATTAAATTTGTGAAATTAGAGCTCGGTTTAGACGCCCCGATTGGCCGCGGGACCCGTTTCCGTCTTTAGTGTACCGGAAACTGTTAAATTGGATAAAATTACTCAAATCATCCGAATTATTTTCGGATGATTTATTTTTACCTGTTTAACTCAGTTATATGAAAATAGTTCATTTTTAGGGTTTTTATACACCAGTCAGCTCGTTTAGGCGAACTTTACCGGTTTACGCGTTTTAAACTTTAAAAGTTTGTTTTTATTTTCTTTTAGCACAAATAATTATCCGTTTACTCTCGGATCTTGAAATTTTGCACAAACCACTTTTTGACAGTGGGGAATTTTATAAAAATATTTCCAGAATTAATTTTTATATTTAAAATTTATTTATCTATTTTTAAACACCATTTAAACACTAAATATGTCGTAAATACCAAACAACCTTAGAAAAATCCCAAATTTTTCCTGGATGACCCCTACCATCAACATGGTCCCCTGTAATTTTTCCAGAACCAAAATCTCTTTTTACATACCATTTTCACTAAAACCGAGCTAGAAAACCCTAGAACTCGTTTAACCGAAAAGCCTACTTAGACTTCTCCAACTGACCTAACATTTTGTGTGTGACTTTTACATGTTATAAAAAGCTTATCTGGAATTTTCCAGAATTTATCATGATATTTAAATATTTTTCACCATTTTTAGCCAAAACCGAGCATTAAATTCACCAAATATTCATCCTTTGTCCAAAAATTACCAAATTTTCACAGATCTCATATTTTCATGTGTAGATCATATCTGTGAAATTTCGTATCCTAACTCTAAATGTACCACAATCTGTCCAAAACACTCATAACCGAACATAAACCGAATATACCTTTTGTTTTCCGCCACTACAAGCTACAAACTCGTCTTTCCGCCTTATTTACCACTAAATACAGAACCTACAACCAACATACCACAATACCAAGCAAGTTACACTCATCATCAAGCCTCTTACACTATAGTTTCGGTTATTGTTTCAAAACTAAAGTTTAAACCGTAAAAATTCGTTTTTGGTTCGTTTAACTCCCTTCTTGGACCAAGATCCCTTGTATAACCCGTATACATCACTTGATCATGCAAAAATCGGTTTTCATCTCGGGTTTTCACCCTTTTTCACTTGAAACCTCATTTTCTTGCAAATAAACTCAAGAAAAGAAGATGAACACGTAAATAACTCGATTTTTACCTTGCTTTTCTTGCTACAATTCCGGGTTTTTAGTTCATAATGTGGAGAGGAGAGTAAGATCTTGAATGCTTGTTTTTAAAAAAAATAACAAAAGGCTAGGGGATATACCCCCAAGCCGATCGGAACTCAAGGGGAGGTGGGGTGGGACCCACCTTTCCATTTCTAGCCACTCATTTAGATTTTGGAAATCCGGATAATGTTTTGGATAATCTGGTTCAGTTCGTTTTTCGGTTAAATGTTTAATTTAGCTTAAAACGAGGCTAAAACGGTCGTTTTCGGCTTAAAAATGAAATTTATATAAAACCGATTTAAAAACTTTAAAAACTTAAACCATGACATTTATTAACTTAAAACATCATATTATTAATAATTGTGTATCTTTTTCGGCTTGATCGATTGTCTCTTGCTCGGTTTGGTATTAAAGGTTTCGTTTAACGTACCGACGTACCATTAAATCGAAAATTCTTTTTCTGTGCTTTAATTCACTTATCCCGAAGCTTTAATACTTCGTAAACATCACTAAGTATCATATATCTCGTCTATAATGTAATCCTCGATTCGTTCGGGCTTCAATAACCGTTAATCGGTTAATCGTATTTCCAATACGATTAACTGTATAATCGAGTATAATCCGTACTGTGAATCATACATACTCGTATAAACGCATTATAATTCATATATTCATTATTAAATAACACATAAATAGTATATACCAGTTAGGGTATACCTGATTTTGCCGGAATCGTTACACAACTCAATGAAAGTGATTATGAAGACCTAATCTAGCTAGCGTGTTAGTTAATACTTACTCTTTATGGTTTATTAGTTGTCTTATTTACTATTTTTTTAATGTTTAGAATTAATGGACCAAGTTTTTTTTTGTCTAGCATTACAATGTTATGGTAATTTAGGTTTAGCATTACAATGTTTTGATATCGACTGTTAGATGAAAACATATCGAAGACTATTTTTAGTCCTAAAAGTAAATATATCAGGAAAATGCAAATACATATTGTGGACAAAATAGTATTTTATCGAAAACTATTTTTCATTCTCTAAAATAAGCAAATTAGATTTATATATGATATCAAAAACTGATTTATAGTCATCAAAGGAATGTATTAGAGATTGGTAAATTTTGTTATAAGGGACTGATTTTTCGTCTATATAAAAACATATTTGGGACTAAAATGACAATGCACTTGAGATTAACTTTCAATCACTGAAAAAACATATGAAGGACTGAAATAACATGTTAGTAGAGACTAATTTTTATTTCTAAAAATATTTATTTAGACTGAATTATTATGGAATTAGAGACTAAAAAGTAGTCTCTAAAACACCTTATTAGGGACTGAATTAGTATGGAGTTACGAATCTAATAAAACACATTAGAGACAAATAGATGCAGCTTACAAGACTGATTTTTAGTCCGTGAAGAAATGCATTTGGGACTGAAATATCATAATAATAGAGACTGATATTTACTCACTAAAGATATGTATTGGAGACTGAATTGACGTGGTGTCATGGATCAGTTTAAGGACTGAATTTTTGTGTATAGAACACTAAATTTTAGTCCTTGTTGATGCCATGCAATGAGGACTGATTTTCAGTCACTAAATCTACTATCTAAGACTAGGAATAGGGGACTGACTGGAGACTGGCAAAATAAGTCCTTGATAACAATTAGGGACTGATTTGGTAGTATTTGTGACTAATTTTTCAGTCCAAGATACCGATCTTTTTTGTAGTGTGAAAATATGTGATGCTTGGAAAGGAAAATGAAAATTATGTCATTTGTAACCTCTATCATCAAAACCATTTGAATAAAATGAATTAACATAATCTTGTTGATGATAATCATAGTAGTTGTTATCAAAATGATTGTATAATTGAGAATGTTCATAATAGTTAGTGGGCCGAAAGAAAAGGTTTTTGTGAGGTGAAACATATTTACTTGATGTACTTGCCCTTTCATTTTCAAAAACTTTTCTTGTTTTGCATTCTTCCTTAACTTTACAATCCCTTAATGAGCAACTAGTTCTGTTTGTCTCATCAACCATATTTTTATTCACATTACATTTAATGAAAGTTTCATCATAAATAGTCTCACAATCACTATCAGAAATAAAACCATCATTTTCATTCAAAGCCTTTTGAGAAGTGTCGACATCAACACTCTCACACATTACAAGATCATTCAAAGTATTTTTCGAAGTATTATTATTACAGACAGAGTTATCAAATGATTGTTTTAGATTCACGTTGGAATCAAAAAGTGAATTAAAAACTTTTTAATCTCCATAACCCATGTCCTTTTACACACATTTACTTTCTTCTAGACGACCTGCAAAAGAAGACAAACTACCATTAAAACTAACTGATGAAGGAATGGGATCAACAGTTTTGGAGAAAGGAGGAATAAATGTATCAGGTTTTGGTATATGACCAATACCATAGACCATTTCGTGCTCAGGCGGGGTATTGAAACTAAAATTAGGTAGGCTAGTGTAATTCTCATTAAATGGAGGTGGAGCTACTATGTAATCATAGCCTATACCTGTCTTTTGTTTCACCCCAATTTGTCCCCCAATAATCTCGTTCAGTTTATTAGAAGCCAACTCAAATATTTCTATGACTATCTTTCTTTGAGCTAAGTCTAATTCTAGCTTCTCAATTTTAGCATTTAACTCTACAGCGCATCTTTCATGAAACTTAGCTAGTTTGTTGGACCGAAAAAAATTCTCATTTAATTTAGTCATATCATTATTGTGAGTTTTAATCCTAGTGGAAAAAATCTCCTCATCCTTTTTGTAATCATCATTCTGACATCTAATGCTTAGATTTTCATCTATTAAGGCAGCATTATGAGTCCTATAGTTCTCTATTTTATTAGTGCAAGCTTGAGAACATAGTTTGTACCTCGGGAATATCTGAGATGGTTTGGTATGCCTCACCAACAGAGCTTGACGAGGGTTGGTCTTCATCCATAATGTCATCCCGGTAAAGGTTAGAGGATTGATCAGCTCAATGAATTGGTCATCTTCCCAATCTGGTTTTGTTACTTCAGCTGATAGAGTGATCATGGACTTCGAGCTTGACCTAGAGTTCCTTTTTGATGAGTTACCTTGACCAATTCGGGTAACTCTTGGTTTGGATGAGGAACTCAAATCAGGCCTTTTACCACTTCTTCTCCACCCTCACTATAAGTCACTTCAGTGATCTTGCTGTTATTTGCGGCCTTGGATGGATTTGTGAATTCCCTCGCGAAATGCCCAGTCTGATAGCAGTTGTAGCACCAAAGTTTATCCTTGTCAAACCCAATTCCATTCCCATCTGAATCTCTGAAACTGCTTTTGCCATACTTCTTCATGAAATTTGAAGCTCGGTGAACAGCCATGGCCATCTGATACTTGGTGTCCATCTTTTTGAGATCCTTCTTGTTGATCTCGGGAATGTCTCCTTGTTGAAACGAAGGAGGTAGAAGCTTTCCTTTCAATAACTCCCCGTCGCTTGCCATAAATGCATGAAACAATGCCACATGTGACTCATCAATTTGAGGAGTTGAGTAGGATGGGCTCTTGTGGGTTTCTTAATTCCATGAGCCTTCAATGATTGCTCAACAGCCTTTTCTACCACTTCTTAAAAGGAGTTTGAACTAGATGGTGCTTGTGGACTTGCAGCAATTCTGAGTGCAGAGTTCTGTATTGGTTGAGTGGAAAACATCTTAACCGCATCAACTGGATGAACGGTGGGATGTTCTTGGCTAAGAAAAGTTGTACAGACTCCAGACCCCGTAGAAATTCCAGCATGATTCAGAGAACTCGTATGGTTGCCTAGTCTGAGTTTGTCATCCATTTCAAATGACTTGAGGGTGGATGTCAAATCAGAAAAAGGTGTGATTTGAAGGTTTGTTGTTCTCTTGATTGCAATCACACTATTGTTCTAGGTGTAAGGTAAGGAGTTCAACAACTTGTCATTGATTTCAATCTGATCATAATCAATGTCGGCACTCTTCATCTTGGTGATCAAAGTTTCAAACCTATGAATAAGATTTCAAACTGTTTCTCCTTGCACATGGTTGAACATATTGAACCCACCCTTTAACATGGCTTTCTAGTTGTTCCTCATTTATACATTTCCTTCAAATTTGTTGACCGGCATGCCATAAGCATTTAGCAGTGATATGTTCCATCAAAGTATGAGCACTTTCTAGTGAAAGAGACACACTTAGAACACCATAGGCCTTTTAATCATCATTCAACAATTTTCTATCCTCATCATTATAGGCCGACACAGGCTTGGAAACTAGTCCTTCAGCAGTATCAGTTGTAGGAATGTAAGGACCAGTCTCAATAGCTCTAAGAAAAGCATATCAGTTATTCTTATGTAATTCTTAAAATGCCATTTCAATTCTTCAAAGTTATTGTCCCACTTAAGCAATTTAGGAGGTTTATTGGTGGTCCCGACCTCATTATCAAAGATTATGAAGTTCTTTATCTCTTCAGTTTTAGAAGTCATCATGCACAACAAGTCTTAAGTCCAAATAGTTCACAAACTGGTTCTGTTGAAAGTTCTAAATACAAACCAATCGAATATGAAAGGATTCGAATCGAACTTTTATAAAAGAATCGATTTGGATTTCAATCGAATCGACTTAAAGTTTGAATCAAATCGAATTTTGAAAGAAATCGAATCGAATAAAAATTCGATTCGATTGGTTTGAGAAATTCGATTCGAATGGTTTCTTAAATTCGATTCTAATGGTTTTATTAATTAGATTCGAATGGATTAGCAATTCAATTCAAACAGTTTAGATTCGATTTGAATGGTTCACAATTCGACCAGATCTGGATTTAAGGAAAGTACAATTTGTACTTTAGCAGGTATTTTTACACTTTTCTACTTTTGGAAACTCGATTGAACACATGTAGAACTAAGAACAACTCATTTTAAGGCTTTAACAACCCAATTTCTTGAACTTTAATAATCTTAACAACACAAGAACACACAAACAACCTTTTTCACAAACCCGAAGCTAAGAACACACTATTTTTAAGCTTGCAAACACACTTTTTATTAACAAGTGAACCCGTAGACCCACTTAACACTTGAAAACATGTCTTTAACACACAAACAAGACCAAAATCCAAGGTTGTAACCCAAGATCCACAACTAGCAAAGCCGAAAGCTCTGATACCAATTGCAGGTCCTATTGACGGATCAAACAACAAACAACTAGTGTTCTTGGATCAATCTCACAACTAGCTAGAGGAAATCACTAGTTGAGAACCGAGATCTCGGATCTTGTATGGTTGGTTATTTACCCGAAGAGGAAAGGGAGAGAGGTGGAGAGGAGTAGTAGGTGAAAGGATAAGATATAGTTTTTGCAAAAGGTTGTCTCTAGCATGTGCATGCTTCACCTTATATAGGTGAAGGCATGACATGCTAGGCTATCCTATCATTATTAACAGCCCATTGGGCTTTATTTACATGACCTCGGGACCAAACATACAACAAACAAACCGACAAGCTAACTAGTGTACAACGATAATAGAACAAGTAAATACAAAAGACTAATGTACAAAGCAGGGCCATACAGGTTAAAAGGGTTTGTAAGTATATTAGTTTAGTTTTTGATGATTACTTGTTTATGAATATATAATATTTTGTTGTTGTTTATTAACAAATTGTCAAAAAAACAATTATAAAATATGCTTAACTAACAAAAATGTTAGAAGTTAGCTAGAATTCTAAAAGTTTGATTGAAGTTCGTAAAAAGTTTTAAGGGATTTGCAAAGTGAGCATTGATGACAAACTATGAATTCGTTTAAAATATGAGCATGTTTGTTTTGTTTATGTTCATTCGTATAAAATCTAAATAAACAAGTAATGAACAAAACGAACATAATTGAACGAAGGTAAACGAACATAAATGAACAGATGTTAGAACATACTCAGCTTGTGTACTATAATTATGTGAGTAAGTTTTGTAAATTATATGGTGTGGTTATGAGTAGTTGCGAGTAGAGGAAAAAAAATATGTAATGTGAAAAAGTTAAGTTTGGGGTTTCACTGTTCACATTGTATAATGTTTTAATATTTTCTAAAAGTGGTTGTAATTAGAGGAGAAAAAGGTAATGATAAACATATAAAAAGTATTTTCCAATTGAAAATGAAAGCTAAAAAGAAAATTATTTTAATTGTAATAATGTGGATATGGATAAAGAATGAGCTGGGAAAGCTCTAAGAAAAGTTAAATGAACATGTAATAAAAAAAATTGTAAACACATAAACACATATAAATGACTACAGACGAACAATTATAAAACATTAAGTAGATCAATTTAATGTTTCAGTTAAAAATAAACACAGACAAACATAATGAGCGAACATAAACAAACATAAATGGACCAAAATAAGTCCAAGTATTTGTGAATGAATACAACAAACTTTCTTGTAAATTAAATTAAAACAATTAGTTACAAAAATATAACTTTAAAATGACTAAAAACAAATACCTAAATAAACCTGCGTAACATGCGGGCTAAAAATCTAGTGCGTGTGGGTGTGTGGGGGTGGGTGGGTGGGTGAGGATCCTAAGAGAACCTTAATTTGAGAACTTTGAGAACCATTTTGAAACAAAAAAAACCCTTAATTTAAAAAAGAATATTTAAAACAATACAAATTTAGAAAAAGTATTATCTAGCATCCCGGTTTCGTAAAAAAAATTAAAAATAAAAATCTTGCTTTTGCTAAATTATACATATATGTATATTATCATTAAACCTTCATTTATATAATATACACATGTGTACATTATTATTTATCTTAATTGTGCATATGTATATAAAAATAACATGCTAGATAAATGTTTTGGTTTTTTTTTTTTTTTTTTTTTGCTTTTGTATTAGTTATATAATTTTTTTTATTTTTTATTTTTTATTTTTTATTTTTTCTTGAGGGGTTTTTTTGTGATCTAAAATTGTTCTCAAAGTTCTTAATTTTCAAATTATTCTTACACGATCCCAGTCATATATATATATATAGGAAGGATCAAGAGAGAACTCCTTTTTAAATAGAGAACTCCTAATTGGAGGGTTATTTTTCTAAATGTGCTTCCCAATTACATCTTACATCAGATACATCATGAGAACCCCTCAGCTTCATCTTCCTCATCTCCCCTGCAGCAACCATTGTAGATCGATTATCAACCGCAATCATCGATTCTAACCCTAATTGACGATAGATATTGAAGATCGATTCTCTCTATGGATCGTTACATGTATGTATTTGATGTGGGCCCAAGTATTGAAGACCGGGCTATTATGTATTTGGAGGCCCAAGATCGCGCTATAAAAGGTGGCCCACGAAAACGGGCATAACTTGGCCACGAAGCTCCGTTTCAGGCCTATTACCAGTCAAATCGAAGCTTGAGACGAGGAGCACATTGTGGCAAATAGCCCACAGCGGTTTGGCCCCTGTCCGAAGCCCAAAAACGCCTCCTAAATAAAGTTTTGGGCCTTTTTATGTTTATTCTGCAGTTTTTATGTTTTTGGGTTTGTGTTCGGCCCATGACCCATTTTAGGCCCATTTCGTATTACACTCTTTATTTATATGCTGGATATGTAATATGAACAATCAGACTTGAATTCTATAATAATTATTTTCTCTTCATTTTCCCTGACCTTTGGGTGGGATTTTTAGGGTTTTGGAAGTTCATCACGGGTATTCTTTGAATCAACGCGATTCGACCTTCATTTTGTTTATACCGCTGCATCAGTATTGTTGAAAATCAACTCTTTAGTTTTGATTTCAATCGTTAAATATGGTAATTGAAGGTTTTTCATTGAAGGTTTTTCATTTGTTTACCTGGTAAATTGATCATGTATTTCTTTGTCTTAAAGTTTTACAAACAAAATTGACACCATGATTCCATATTTAGGCGAATCTAGGTCAAAAACATGTGTTATTTGATGAAAAATCCCTAATTTGTTTTATTAGAGTGCCCACCCGAGTTCCTTTGTTGATGTTGATTCAAGTTCTAGCAAATCTAATTATATTCTATTGCAATTTGTTGGTATTGACGAACAAGGTAGCATCTTAATTATATACTACATATATCTAACATGATGTTACGTATTGCATATATGTAATATAAACTACATATGATTTGTTTGTTTAGAATGACTAATCAAGCTCCCATGCTATTATTGCTTCAAGTTCTAGAAATTCTATTCATAATATCTTTGCCAATTTATGGTGTCGAATAATAAGATAACATCTTATTTTTGTACACTACATATATGTATAAAAGTGTTACATGTAAATAAATTCACATGAGATTAATATATTAGCAGTACATCTCTTCTAGCATATTTGATATATAAATGAATATATAATCGTATATGCTACGTACATGCCCATCGGCAAGTTCTCCGATAACTCGTTGATTTGATATGAATCACTTCAATGAAATAGTAAGTAAATTTCTTATTCAAGTAACCTAGTTGTTGCCTATATGATTGAATTAATAACATGTTCATTTGGACTTTTAGTTTTATGGTCACTCTTACAATTAGTGGCATGTGCAGTTAAACTTAAAGCCAAAATTGGCCCGTTTACTCATAAGGACTCCAAATACAATTTAATCAAGGATTATTGTTTATGTAATTGTTAAATTTGTTCAAATATATTAATTTCTACAAATTTAAATCTAAGTACATGATTCACCCGTTTATTGTTGAATATTGTAGTGTCTAAATCAATTGGTAATTGAACAACAATCTAGTTTTAATTTAAATGGAGTGTTATTTTTAATATGCAATGTTAGTTTTGTTTTTTAAAAGAAAGTATGGTTGATGATTATGTTGGTCCTTCTATGTCCCTAAGGTTTACTTTGTGTCCTTAAGTTGCAACACTCACTGATTTGATACTGTAACAATTTCTTTATATATTTAGGGGTATTTTGAAATATGTCAATCAGGTTACATGTCAACATGACAACTTTTTACACGGGCCGGAGTAAATATGGCCAGAAACACACTTTCCCCATAATTGTTTTTATACTAAGTTGACAGCTGCAATACCACATTGTTAAGCAGGTTTGGGAATTACATTTTGTAGATCTATTTAAATTTTGTTAATTACCTTTTGTGACTATAGTTTACTTTTTCAGATAGTGAGGAAATATATGTCACGTTACAAACACACATAAACGATTTCATGTTGTGTCGATACTCTAAAGCGTGTTCCCCATTCAGTTCAGGGCAGATTAGTGGTGATATTAGGAATCAGACAACCTTGTATTTTGAATTATGGAGAAAACTTGTGTAAATTTGCAAGCGTAGGCGTCGCAATGCACGAGTCAAATTGCTAGTGTAATTAAACAAGTTTAGTTTAATTATTTGAAGATGTGTTATGTTTGCTGAATATGCATAAAATTTCCATATTTCATATAAATTCGAAGTTAGTTTCTGCTGCATTTAATAAAATTATTATTATTATTATTATTATTATTATTATTATTATTATTATTATTATTATTATTATTATTACTATTGTGGTTCTTTAATGGCGGCATGGTTTCATTCATTTTGGTTTCTTATTTTCGGCGTTTCCATTTGGTATTGTCATAGTGTTCATCGGTGGGCTACAACCTAACTTCAGTTCAACGACATCTTTTTTAGCAATCTCTAAACTGCCTAAAAACATAAAATTCACTGCATAAATGTAAATATGATATATGTTGCACATATGTAATACAAATAAATAAGCTTGAGTTGGGGTTACAATTTGAGTGTAAGAAAGCATCAACATGCAGATAAAAAGACACAATTTATAAAATGTAAGAAAAATATACATTGCACATATGTAACACAAACAAATAAACTTGAATTAAGGTTATAAGTTGAATATGAAGAAACACCAACAAAAGATTTACACAAAGACAAACAATATTATATTCTAAGCTATCTTTTAGTATTATTAACTCTTTTTTTCCAACACTGCCTTTTCTTTTTCTTTGTACTTTCCTTGATGTCCGATTTTCATAACGTGGTTATAAAATAAAACCATTTAGTATTTACATCTAATAAAGTACTAATAGATTTACACAATACTTTAGTGATGCATATATGCAATACAACATACAATAATATTGCACATATGTAATACAACTTGGTTAATATGTTCTTGTAGCTAAGCAATACATGCATGTGTGACAACAAACAATAACACTAGATATATGTAATATGACACACCTTATATACATGTAATAGCTAATCATTGCGTATATGCAATATAACATATAATAACACTTCACATACGTAATACAACATGCCAACATGGTTCATTACTCTTACTTTATTCAACGATACACATGTGCAGTAGTACTGAACACATTGTATATTTTTATCTTTGATTTAATTTTTTTCATAACCTAATTATAAACTAAATCAAACAGTAACTATTTGTATGTGATACAATAGTAACATATATGTAATACCTTAGTGCTATAGGGTCGGACAAAATTACAAGGTTAAAAGCAATAGTTATTCATTAATACTGCTTGTTGAGATGTTTGTGTGTTTTATTAACTTCTCAAGGATGCGTATATTAAAATTAATTGCCACTAAGTTTAATTTCAATGCACGTATCACAATTTATATAGTATTTTGTAGAATTAAACTAATAACATAGATCAAACCGAGGAAACAACATATCTAGCGAGCATTTAAAATTGTTAAAAATGGAAGAATTGTATAATAAGAAGACCTGCAAATTATGAGGATATAGGTGGCCTGAGATTCCGGTGATGCATTGCTATCATATGCTCTGCCATGCTGCTGCATATTCTCGGAAAATTAATGGCGAATAAGTTTTACAACGAATCATGATTCAATACTAAAAGCTGAAATGTACAACTACAATAATAATAAGATTTTTTCCAATGTGTTTTACCTTGAAAAAAAAGTTAAGTCTCAAACAATAATTTTGTACAAAAATAATCGATCAAACACGTGATTAGCAAAACGAGTTCATTTAGACATTTCATCAAACACTTGGAGAGCATACGAATCGAATAGTAAATCAAGCCTATATTAATCAATTAAGCATCAAAATTGGACAACAAAATACGCAATGTAATTAAAACGACTTCATTTACACATATGCAATTTCACTAAAACTGTACAATTACATTAGCATTACTGCGTTTAACACTACATATGTGTAGTTTAACTAAAAATATGCAGTACTGCATATGTGTAATTTGTCAACTCTGCATATACATGTATTTACATCACTAGATATATATAATACACATGTACCGTAAATATATATGTAGTACAGTAAAGATGCATATATGTAATACTTGGTAATTCATGTAAATACATGAACTAATAAATATGTTCATCGTTCATAGCTTTCGCTTGTTGTTAGTAAACAAATTAACTTTCATCGACACTATCTTGTAATTTGATTAAACAAAACAAAACAAACACATAGCCTATTTAACGCAATTGCCTCTGTTGCTCGATTGGGTATATAATACGCCTAATCGATAAGTTAATATGTGATATTGAAGATTAAAACTGTTAACCTGTTATTGTTCTTCTGATTTGTGCTTAATTTTGCAGCAGATCTGGATAAATTGACAAGTAATGTAAGATACACAAACTGGTATCAATACGTGCATCGTCATAGCTTAATCAATGAACAAATTAATATTCGTCGACACTCTAATACTACGTTCAACACTTTATATATGCAATATAGCTAGAAATATGCAGTAAAATACATCACTTACGAACTATATGTATATAATATTCATCTTATCATGTAAGACACCTAAATTGATATCAAATTCTGATACTTCATATACACTCAATCAAAACATTTAGAAAAAAAACAGAGCATCTACATTATATGAATGTAGTGCACATAATTGACACTTCTAACATATGAATTGACAGATTACGAGTATATACCTATTATTTGTTCTTTCCTGCTTAATTTTGCGATTGACTAGACGTGTTAGATTGTCGAGCGTCCGACACCTAATTAACACTAATAATGTTTGAATTGAACGACAATTGGAGATTATATGTAATGCATATATGCAAACGTCATAACTACATGTATGTAATGCATCAAAACTATATATACATACATATATGCAATACTTGAAAAATCATGTAAAATATATGAACCGGTCAATATGTGCATCAATCTACAAATTAATGTTCAACTACGCTATATCATTATTCAATCAAACAAAACAGGAACAAAACAAAAACAGAGTCTATCGAACGCGATAGCCTCTAATCTGTGCTCGATTGGTGTATAATAACCCTCGATTGACACACAAAATATGGGAAATCTACGGTTACAATCGCTTACATGTTGGTGTTCTTCAGATTCAAGCTTGATTTTACGGTCAATTTGGATGAACCATACGATCAATTGAGGAAAAACTGAAACCCTAGATCTGGGAATAGTGAATCGATGTGAGTGACTGATAAGAGGAAAGAAAGAAACGCTTGTATTTTAATAATTCCAACATTACCCTCCCTCATTAAAGAAACTCTGCAGTTTTTATTTTTCCCCTAACATTTTTTAAGCCTTTTGGTCTAATAAAATAAATAGTGTTAAAGGAGTTCTTTCCAGATCCCACCCTATATATATATATACTAGTTTTATCCCCCGTATTACGGGGTTGTTTTATATTGTTTGTTCTAATATTTATTTATTTTTTGAATTTATATTTTATTTATTGTATGAAAGTTAATGATATACTTATGGTTTGATGATAAATTGTTTCACAAATAAATGAGATGTTATAACCCGGTTTAAAAGCTATATGATTTTGATGAGACCCAAAACCCGTATATTTTTATTACTATAAAATTGGTTTTTTTAATTATAAATAATATTTATGAAAGTTAATAATATACTTATGGTTTGATGAAACCCAAGAGTCGTTTATTTTTTTTTACTATAAAATTGGTTTTTTAATTTAAATTCCTATAAAATAGGGCATCAATAACTTGGTGAAAATAACTTTTTATTTAATGAAATGTTATAACCCGTTCAAGAAATATCTGGGTTTGGTAAGACCCATATCCATGAATTCGGGTCGAATGCATGAGAAGCCTACATTTAAAAATCAAGCAAATCTGGGGACTCCAAAAAAAGGGGGAGCGACCACATCGCGACACGTAGGATTTTTATGTTTTCGTTTATATTATATATATATATATATATATATATATATATATATATATATATATATATATATATATGGTAGGGTTAATGTAAAAAACAATATTTTTGTGAGAAGAATAAGAATAGATCTAAACCCTTGGATCTATGATCTAGTGGGTGAGATTGGTAGTTTCTAAATAATTGTATTGTTTCATATTTACATTGTATAGTGTCATATTTAAATGGTTTGTTTTATTTTAAAGCTCTTCTCACACTTCTCACAAAACACTTGTTTTTTATTTGAACTCATATATATATATATATATATATATATATATATATATATATATATATAGGGTAGGGTTAATGTAAAAAACAATATTTTTGTGAGAAGAATAAGAATAAATCTAAACCCTTGGATCTATGATCTAGTGGTTGAGATTGATAGTTTCTAAATAATTGTATTGTTTCATATTTAAATTGTATAATGTCATATTTAGGTGGTTTGTTTTATTTTAAAGTTTTTCTCACACTTCTCACAAAACACTTGTTTTTTATTTGAACTCTTTTCTATATATGTGTGTGTGTGCGCGCGCGCGCGTGTAATAATAGGGTACTCGAATTTAAAGATTAAAAAATGCTCAATTTTATGTTGTAGTTTTTTTTTTAAATAATGTTTTATTAAAATGTTAAAAATATTTTAATAAAATGAGGAATTATTTTCTTCCATAATTATAATTTTGCCACCGCCATAAATAAATGGTTCAAATTATGTTGTACGTACACTCTGTATGATAATATACAAAGAATTATTGTATTGTTTTATTATTTACTTTTCTAATCATGATCATGTAAACTCAAACTCACATAAGATCATGAATTTCTTCTTCAAATTGTTTGACTTGCTGAAGTCAAACACGTGTTAGTGATATAATAGAATCTTGTACTTCAAATGTTCCCCATTTATTTAATTAGTACTTAAAGTTAAAAAATATACGTCTTTAAATTTATTTGGAAAAAGTATCATATGCTAGACTCTATATTTAAAAAAAAAAACCCATCAAAAATCATTTTTATCGTCATGTAACAAAAAAAGAAATTTTATTCCACATACTTAACAATTAACAACACTATGATTTTTATTTTATTTTAATTTTTATTTATAAATTTCATCTTTAATATAACAGAAAGGTACACCGAATAAAAACTCAATTAAATAATTTAAATTCAATAGAATTATTATTATTAACCTGATTGGTGCTCCTCACTTCTCAACTTAATAATAATAATAATAATAATAATAATAATAATTTGTATTATCTTCAAATTAGGAATGAAGATGTTGACGAGGGAAAGGGTTCTAAAACACTTAGATTTGTAGATGGAGATGAGTGTTTGAATATAGAGATTGAGGATGAATCAGGATGAGTGGATGAGGATGGTGATAAATATTCTTATTATTATCATAACATTTTCAATATAAAAAGGGGAGAGAAAAAATAAAAGAAAATGACAAATAATAATGAAATTACGTAAATACCTGGACTTAACGGATGAAAATTGACGGGGTTAAAAAAGGTAATAAAAATGCAAGTTTTTTTAAAACTTAGGTAGCCATTTGCACAAAATAAAGAATAGGTACTAAAGTTGCGTAGTTGGTCAAACCACAGGTACTAAAATGACACTTAACTCTTATAACTTTTATACATTAACATATATAAAATATATTATAAAAAAAATATTATGACGGGTTACAATCAAGTATATTATCCAGAAAATGGGCTATTTAATCAGATGATCGGGTCGGGTAATCGAGTATATTGCAAATCACATAGTCGTCCCAAGCCCACGAAAATCCCCCGTATTACGGGGGTTGTTTTATATTGTTTGTTCTAATATTTATTTATTTTTTAATTTATATTTTTTTTATTGTATGAAAGTTAATAATATATTTATGGTTTGATGATAAATTGTTTCACAAATAAATGAGATGTTATAACCTGGTTTAAAAGCTATATAGTTTTGATGAGAACCAAGACCCGTTTATTTTTTTTACTATGAAATTGGTTTTTTAATTATAAATAATATTTATGAAAATTAATAATATACTTATGGTTTGATGAGACCCAAGACAGACCCGTTTATTTTTTTTACTATCAAATTGGTTTTTTTAATTTATATAATATATATATATAATTTAAATAATATATATCTTTTTTAAAATAAATAAGATATTAATTTTTAGTATATCCTATTTTATAGGATTTTTACATCAATAATTTGGTGAGAATAATTTTTAATTTAATAAGATGTTATAACACGTTTAAGGAATATCTGGGTTTGGTAAGACCCATACCCATGAATTCGGGTCAAATGCATGAGAAGCCTCCATTTAAAAATCAAGCAAATCTGGTGACTCCAAAAAAAGGGGAGCGACCACATCACGACACGTAGGATTTTTATGTCTTCGTATATATTATAGATAGATAGATGAGAGCATTAAATTATAGTGATTTGAGTTGGTATAAAATATAAATATATGTTTTTCCCGATTAAGATGCCGTTAAAATTGAATATATATTCATTTAAACAAATTACAGATTACTTATCATTATTTTCTAAAACCGGATAAAGCTCTTGAACAGGAGTCCTATTTCTACTGATACTCGAATTAAGGCTATAAATATATGCCTTAATTAATTAATCTCATCAACAACCTCAACCAAAAATCCATCAAAGATCAATTAACAAATGCAGAACATGAAGTTGTGTAGAGTTCTTGTTGCCATCTTCATCACTGCATGTGTGTTGCAGTCTTCGTCTTTCGCAATCAAAAAGGTTAATTTTTCACCACTAGAAGTAGCATTCATGAATTCATATATATGTGCATGTTTTCATTGTTTTTCTTTCTTTTTCTGTAAATTAAAATTTTTATGTATAAATTTTTTATCACAGTCTTATATAGTCTACCTCGGAGGATTAGATAGGGAACTTGGATCATCTCAGATTAAAGAATCTCACTTGGAGTTTCTTGGTTCGATATTAGGGAGGTAATTAATGATCTTTATAAAGATATTTTGTTCACTTTTGATCGATGTACTAATTATTTGTTCATCATTGTGTTTTGAAATAGCAAAGAGAGGGTTGATGAGGCCATGATTTACTCCTACAATGAACAGTTTAACGGCTTCGCTGCTCTTCTTGACGAAGAAGATGCTGCTAATATTGCCGGTTTGTTATGTTCTTTTAACAATCTAGTTATAATATGTTGCATGGTAATTAATTTGGAAATATTTAACATTTGTATCATGTAGAGCATCCGGACGTGGTGACTGTGATCCAGAATGTAGGGCGAAAACTACACACGACCCGGTCTTGGGATTTCTTAAACCTTGAAAAGAATGGTTTCATCGGCTCATCATCTTTGTGGACGAAAGCAAGATTTGGTGAAAACGTCATCATTGCCAATCTTGACACTGGTAACATGTTATGTGCTTTACTAATGATCAAATTTGAGTGGTTAGATTTCAGTTTTCTAATTTAATTTTATTGTATAATATTATGAAATGTCAGGTGTTTGGCCCGAATCAAAAAGCTTCAATGGCGATGGTTACGGGCCCATCCCATCTAGGTGGAAGGGTGGATGTGAGAATGGAACCTTAGTTCCTTGCAACAAGTAAGAATATTATTTCTTTGGTATTGTTTGCTTAAAAATATATCAAATTTTATATGATACATAGTTATTTATAATTATGTTGGTGATGTTTGCAGTAAACTTATTGGTTCCAAGTACTATAACAAAGGTTATCAAGCTAAATATGGAAAGATGGATCCTCTAATGAACAATGCGCGTGACCAAGAAGGGCATGGTAGCCATACATTATCTACTGCCGGTGGTAACTTTGTTCGAGGAGTGAGTATCAATGGAATCGGAAATGGAACTGCCAAAGGTGGTTCACCACGGGCCCGAGTGGCAGCATACAAGGTCTGCTGGCCACCTAAGGGCGTCCTAGGAGGTGATTGTGATGATGCAGATATAGTCAAAGGGTTTGAATCAGCCATTCATGATGGTGTTGATGTGCTTTCGGTATCTCTTGGCGGGATCCCTGCTGAGTACATGGATGATGGTCTAGCCATTGCCTCATTCCATGCAGTCAAGAAAGGCATCACTGTTGTGTTTTCTGCAGGGAATGACGGACCTAGACCTGGATCGGTCACCAATGTGTCTCCTTGGGTTATAACTGTAGGGGCTAGCACGATTGACCGCGAGTTTCAATCCTTTGTTCATCTTGCAAGTGGGCTTAGCTTAAAGGTACACACATCCATAATTCCAAACTGTATTAGTTTATCAGTTATCTTGTTTTTCATAATTTGGGCTATCATTTAACATGTAGTTTTTCTTTGTTGTGTCTTTATAATAACAGGGATTAAGCATGTCCAAACCCTTGCCACATTCTGGATTTTATCCTCTAACTAATGCTGCAAACGCTAAAGCTGAAAACGCAACGATGATAGACGTGTAAGTATTTTTATTTCTTGAAATGTTTTCCAAGTTTCTCGCGGCTTTGTATATTAATATTGTTTGTGTGTATATGTGTAGAATGGTTTGCGCTCCAGGTACGCTTGACCCGAAGAAGGTTCAAGGGAATATCTTGGTGTGCTTAAGAGGAGGTAATATTGATAGGGTTGACAAGGGCATAGAAGCTGCACGTGCTGGTGCTGCTGGCATGATTCTTCGCAACGATGAAGTCGATGGTAATGAAATAATAGCTGATCCTCATGTGCTTCCAGCAACACACATTACATATGCGGATGGGCTTCGTCTCTATGCCTACCTCAACTCTACCAAGTAATTACCATCAACCAGAAACTAGCCATTTAGCTACCTCCAAATTATTCATTATGTTTCTGACATGATATTATATGTTATGTTGATGTAGTGAACCATCGGGCTACATAACGCCTCCTAAAGATGCCGTAAACATAAAGCCTGCTCCATTTATGGCAGCGTTCTCTTCCAGGGGCCCGAATTCTATCACACCCGAGATTCTTAAGGTTTTTGTTCTTCTAACTAGTATTTTATTTTGCATGTCACTAACTGAAAATTGATGATCTTATATTCTTATGTTTATGAATATCTACAGCCGGATATTACTGCACCTGGAGTGAATATCATTGCAGCATTCTCCGAAGATCCAGAACCAGTATTACCATATAATATAGATTCAGGCACTTCAATGTCTTGCCCACATGTTGCCGGAGTTGTCGGTCTCCTCAAAAGTATCCACCCTGACTGGAGCCCTGCTGCCATCAAATCCGCCATCATGACCACTGGTAAGCTTAAAATGATCTCACGAGTTAGTTATTAACTGTTGTTGATAACATAATATGTTAGTTCAATAACTGTTTAATATCTCATGGTGTATTTATACAGCAAATACAAACGACAACAGAGGGAGCCCGATGCTGGATGAAACGAAAAATGACGCAAGCCCATTTAGCCGTGGTGCAGGACATATTGATCCAAATCGTGCAATGAATCCTGGACTGGTTTACGACTTAACTTCAAATGATTATCTTGATTTCCTGTGCGCTAGAGGATCATACGACAAAGACATTATTCGGAAGTTTTCTGATCAGCCTTACCAATGTCCTGAAAAGTACAGCATCTTAGACTTTAACTACCCTTCCATAACTGTCCATAAACTTAACGGTACTGTCAACGTCACAAGAAGATTGAAGAATGTCGGCCCACCTGGTGTCTATACAGTTAATATTAAGAGCCCTGTTGGGATATCAGTGGATGTGAAGCCAAACACTCTTGCGTTTCGGAAGAAGGGTGAGGAACAGAAGTTTGAGTTGACAATGAAAGCTGATGGCACAAGTGTAATCAGAGATTATGTTTTTGGGGAACTGATATGGTCTAATGGCAAGCAGTACCATGTGAAGAGTCCCATTGTGGTATCCGTGGCCTAAACCAAATTAGTAGTTGATAAAGTAATTGCTTGTTACTTGTTCATTAGTTGTTTAGTTTTTACATTATTATACAATTATATACAACTATAATATGGAATATTAGGATTTATATGGTGAACTTATTTGCATTTATGTGGTGAATATTATTATTTTCTTGAATTTTTTATGGTTTCAATTTTTAATTGCATGGAACGTGGTTTTATGCTAAGGGTAGTGGGGCTTGATCCAAGTTCAAGTGATCCAATATATTTGTGCCACGTAGGCGCTGACGTGGCACAGGATCAAGCCCTAGAGGGTGTACTAGTCCAGGTGATTCGAGGCTTGATCCAGTTTTTTATTTATTTATTTTAAATATTACAATAAATAATAATTTAAAACATAAAATTAGTAATAATATAAAACATTACATTGATACTAAATATAAAACATTACATTAATAATAATTTAAAATATTTACTAGTCTAATACAAGATTGTCGGGTCTTCTATCCCACAAATGCTCGACCAACTCATGCCGAACGTTGCTGTGTATCTCATGGCTCTTGATGATATTTATGTTGTGGAGTCGTTGTTTATTGGTGATCGTCGATTCTTGTCTTGGAATATCACATTAGTAGTTTTGACAAATAGTGTGGCCATCGTCTTCTAGTATCATGTTATGTAGGATTATACACGTAATGACGACTTCCGTTATCTCCTCCCTTGTCCAAAATCTTATTGGAGTCGCCAACATTGTCCATCTTTTCTTTAGGACTCCAAACGTCCTTTCAATATCTTTTCTTGCCGATTCTTATTTCTTCGTGAAGTACTTTCGTTTGTCAAAAAGTGGAGACGCATAAGCTTGAACAAGTATCCCCCATTCATTGTAAATACCATCAACGAGGTAGTACCCGTACTTGAAATGTTCTCCATTTGAAAAAAAAAAAAAAAAAAAAAAAAAAAAAAGCCTGAGGGGGTTCAACCCCGTCGATAAGGTCATCGATTTATCGGTGATTGATCGATAACATTAAGGTCATTATTAGACCCGGCAACCCCGAAGAACGCATGCCAAAACCAAATATCCTGTGACGCCACCGTCTCAAGTACAATAGTAGGGCCGGGGTGATCACCTCGATGGAATTGACCTCGCCAAGCAGTAGCACACATAGCCCAACCAACATGCATACAATCAAGGCTACCAAGCATCCCAATGAAACCATGCTGTTCACCGTGCACCTCGTATATGTGTTGGATATCATACATTGTTGGTCTACGTAAGTATCTCCGCTTGTATAGAAATATGACCTCTAAATATAATTATTAAAATTAGACAGAATTACAGAAATTTTCCTTTATGTTTACCCCAAATTTCACTGGTGGTCTTTTATCTTTTAAATTTTTTTAAATTGATGTTTATTATCCTTTACGTTTTTTTAAAAAGTAACATCTTTTGTCCTTTAGGCCTAACCCAATTAAAAAATCTCGTTAAGTCAGGTCATGTGACTTGCACGTGAGGGTACATTGGTAATTTCACCAACTTATTTAAAAGAAACGTTTTTATAATTAAAAAAAATTTAATTTATATACATTTATAATATATATTAATTTATGTTAAAACCTGCAGTTCCGCTACGTCTTCCCCAACTACTACCACTGCCACAAACCTCCATCTCCGACGAGCTCACCACCATCGTCTTCTTCAACGACAGAAATCACCACCGCTACCCACTGGAAAACCACCAACACCACATTTGGTTCACCCCATCTAGAAAATCGTTGTTCAACAGTCCCATGTGCGAATCATCCACCTGCGAATCCTCCTGCTCATCCACTAAAACTTAGGTTTCCATGTCGACGTCGTTTCGGGATACAAAGAAGCTCGCTTTACTTACCTCGGTGTGTTACATTTCCTCACGATTTACACTAAGATAGTTTTGACAATCGATATTGGAGCCTAATCGACCGGATTCGTCGTCGGATTTCAAGGTGACTTCAAATTGGGGGTTTCGTTAAAACTAGGGCACGTAACTAAAATTGGGGGTTTCGTTAAACTATGATTTGAGGACACAGTCTGCGTTTAATGTTACTGTTGTGATTTTACTTGAAGAAATATTTGGGTTGCTTGGTGCCGAAGAGGAAGGATTTCCAGCAAGAGGTTTAGGGTTTTCAAGGATTTGAAGATGGGGTTGTTCGACATTTTTGTAGATGGGAGTAAGCTAATTGTTGTGGCGAGCTAGATGTGGTGGTGACTTTTGGTTGCAGTGGTGGTGGCTCACCGAAGAAGAAGGTGGTGGTGGCTGTCAGAGAAGAACGTGCGGTGGCAGTGGAGGCACAAGAACAACGGGTGTGGGGAGGTGGGGTTTGGATAAATAATATTTATATATAAATTAATTAAATTGTTTTTATTGGGGGGAAATCATAACCGGACTTGAAATGACGGAAATACCCCCACGTGAGAAGCACATGACATGACTTAACGAGATTTTTTAACTGGGTTAGGCCTAAAGGACAAAAGGTGTTACTTTTTTTAAAACGTAAAGGATAATAAACATCAATTTGAAAGATAAAGAACCATCAGTGAAATTTGGGGTAAACATAAATAACAAATTTCTGTAATTCTGTCTTAAAATTATATAAGTTATCTAAATATTTAAGATAATTATAGATGTATTAAACTAATTATTATGGTTTGATGATAATTTATAAATGTATTAGAAGAAACTGACTACCGGAAATTTATCTTTATTTCACGGTAAACTTCAAAGAATAAATTTCATCTGCAATCCCAAATAGGTTGACTTGTGCTACTTTACAACTTTCTAACATATTCTAATTTCATTATATATAAATAATTATTGGATGTTGGTGTATTCTAGATCAATCTTTTTAAGTAAGTTTGGTAGCAATACCAATTGTTACATTGGTCTGATGGTTAATTGTCCTTTCCTTGAACACCATGATCTTTGTGCTCACTGCTCTACTCGGGTTCAAGGCAATTTCACTCATTTTACTTTCTAGGTATTCTGAATTTTTTTAGATGGTTTGATGCATTACACTTTATTTTTTTCTATTTGCTTGTATTAGTTTACTAGGTTAGTGTTCCGTGTGATACCGGGTTGGATAAATTATATTTTAATTTTAATAAATGAATATCAAGATTTATAAAGTCGAATAAATTATAAATTACAAAAGAAAAAAAATCATGATAAAGTTATCAAGAATAAAAAAAATTGTTTATATATGATTGTGCATGCCTAGCTGATAGCACCTGAATTATATAAGAAAAGAATATCATTAATCAAATATTTGATTTATAAATAATATAAGAAACAAATGTATTAACATGTTTTTCATATTAAGTCTTTCGGGATACATCACTACCCTAAAGAAACTTAGTCACATTGAAAAAGTTTGTAGTGGTGTGTCTGCTTATGCTAGTAACATTAAATTATACATGTTTAATTTACAAACAAAATATGAGAAACTACCAAAAAGATGATCGGATGATTATGATAAATGGAAAACTTAACATAATCTTAACAAAAAAGTTACTCATGCTAAACTATGAAATACATATGATTATCCATAAATAAATATATCTATTTATTTTACTTATATTCTCTTTACAAGAAATAATGTATGGTAACTTTGTAGATAAGTTAGTTACACAAATAAGAAGTAATATATAGATACGTATCACTGTTTCATTTATGATATAAAAAATACAAATTATTACACAGTTCATCAGTTATAGCAACAAAGTAGACATGTTCTACAAATGCATCATTATCAGTTCTCAAAATTAGTCATAAGCGTAACATTTACATCGAATTTATTAAGTTTGAAAGTCTCATCAACTTTTTCCCCAATTTGAAAATTACATGGGAACCCTATGTGTTCAAAGATCCATTGATATGAGCAAATTTAACATAATCATCAATAAAAACACATATATAGTGATAGAAATTTGAAAAATACTATTTAACAAATTTAATAGTATTGTAAAAATATTTAAGACGTTAACCTAGATTATCATATATTCAACCAAAACAGGTAAACAAATCGTAAACCTTATAGATTTGTTATCGAGTTTTGGAGAAACCATAAAGTATTTACATATAAATTGACGTAATTGAGATTTGATATATGGAATAGCTTGAGATTATGTGATTGATTTCTGATTCTCCATATAAGATTTCAAATTGTAATTTTTTGTGTCTGATATCATTTAGGGAGAAAGTCAATTACGTCATATATGATTTAGGGAGGCACGAAAAGTTAGAATGTGTGATAAATTATATGGAAATTAATATAATTTTTTTATAACAAAGGGTTGGTTGTGGTATATCCAATTACCAATTTTTATTATTTTTTTCAAAGAAAAAGAGTTTTAATGATTGAAAATTTGTAAAATAGCACAAATATAGACATATATAGGGGTGTTCACGGTCCGGTTTTCGCGGATTTTAAATCAAACAGTGAACCAAACCGTTACTAACGGTTTTTAGATATCAAAACCAAAACCAAACCGTTGAAGAATAAATCCGAACCAAACCGAACCGTCACTAACGGTTTGGTTCCGGTTGGTTTCACGGTTCAGGCTTTGTTAGGCTTCTTTTAAAAGTGCATCATGTATTAAAAAATGTTGTCTATAAATACACAAATCAAGCTACCTAAAAAAGATCTGCTCATAATATACAATGTTCGAAATAAAAACAAAAGAACAAGAGGAGTAAAAAATGAAAACATAAGTTTTAAGAGAATTAATCAAATCCAAAAATCTAATCTATTTATGTGTGAAGATCCATCCAAGTGCTTTAAAACTATGCATATATGTTTCAAAATAGACAATTAATCATACTTAATAAGACATTTTTAAAATTAAAAGAATTAATATACACTGATTCTCACGGTTCAATCCGTTTAATAAGACAGGTTTTTTATATAAATCGTAAACCTAACCGTTCATTACGGTTTGAAAATCGACCGAAAGTAAAAGAAAAAAACCGAGCGTGAAACCAAACCGATGACCGGTTTTGGCGGTTTCACGGTTTTGAACCGAACCGTGAACACCCCTAGACATATATATTCTTTTTTTATAATGGAATATTGGTTTTAAATATTCCAAACTTTTACTTGTTGGTAGGAACACTCCCAACTACCAATTTGTCTATCATCACTCCCAACTTGTAATCTATTTTCTTCTGTCACTCTCGAGTTTAACGGATCTTAACCTCGTTAGTTTTACTGCTGATGTGGCCTTTTTTAGTGGATGGCAAGCTTACATGGCATATTCTTTAAAACATATGGGTCCCAACTTCCACTTCATTTTCGAATATTAAAAAACTAAAAACAAAATTAATAAATCCCTACCACCCACCACCTACCATAGCCTCTCCATATCTATCCTCTCTTTCCATTTCCCAGCCACCCACCACCTACCACGGCCTTTCCCTAACCCACTCCATCTCAATTAACATTCATTTCCCTAACTCATTCCATCTCAATTAACATTTCTTCCTTCTCATCAACATCACCTCTTAGATCTAACATAATATTAATTTCACAATCTTCAATAGAAATAATGATAATAGGATTTCGAAGAGGAAAAATCGTATCAAGGAGTTCACATCTACCTCCTCAATTTAAGTCTCCGATCTAAACCCTACGCGTATAAAATACAAAGACACCGGAGACTCGTCTCTCGGCATCACCAAATGTTCTGGAACCATCCAGACTAAAGATCATCGGTATTCATGGATCCCTCCAGGCGATTTCACCTAGTACATAGGAGACCATAGTGTTCCCAGTTTGAGAATCCTTCCTGGTTTCGTTTGAGAATCAATTGATTGCTTAGTTTATACATATTCATGCCCTCAGTAAGGATGATAAGTGATTGGATTTCAGTCAAACTGAGAGGAGCTTTAGGGATGAGGTTAAAATGGTAGGTTATTGTTCTTGGATCAGTCATTTAAGATGCAAGTTTGATGTGGATATGGCAGGTGGGTGGTGGTGGTTGGCGATGGTGTGATGGTTGGTGGCCAAGAGAGAGAGGGGATAGATAGAGATGGATTATAATTTTTGTTATTCCTTTTAGGTTTTTTAATTTTTAATAACGAAGTGGAGGTTGGGACCACATGTTCTAAGGAAAACTCCACGTAAGCATGGCACCTCAATAAAAAAAATTACATCAGTAGCATAACTAACGAGGTTAGGGCCCGTTAAGTTCGGGAGTGACAGAAGAAAATAGGTTACAAGTTGGGAGTGATGGGAGACAAATCGTTAGTTGGGAGTGTTTCCTACCAACGAGTATAAGTTGGGATTATTTAAAACCAATATCCCTTTTTCAATGCATGATGTATAAGTGTTTATGTGATTCTCACAATTTTCTACTTCAAATTAGTTTGAACTAGACACTTGTATATATAATATGATTAATTATAAAGATTACTGTCACATTGAAATGATAAAAATCGAGCACTGATTCTTTAAAATAAGTCCTTCAATCTTGTTTTTTAAATAATAATGATGATGATGATGATTCATGGAAGAATAATATGCACTCATGTGAGTCATATCCGGTGAAGATAATTCCATTCTTGGAGTCTCAAAAATTTCTATAATATTACCTTACAATGTTACACCATTATTATTGGTTATTATTATTGATTACTAAATAATTAATTCATAATATGAGGGACATATTAAAGAAATGGTCGATTACAAAACCATTTACTAAATTTGATTATTTTTAATTTAATAACTGGAAAAAAAAAATGCCAAGTGGCATATATATGGTGCAATTAGGTGCTAATTGGCACAAATGGGTTTTTAATTATTATAATATTAGAGTTTATTGTTTTATTCTTGTACCTTTTAAATATGATAATTTGAAATATATTTTTTGAGTTTAGTTCTGGTACTATAGTGTTGTCACAAACCCGGGTTTTAACCAACGTCTGGAGCAAATAAACATCGTTTTAAATATGTTAATGTTTCTTATTATAAGCTATTTATGTGTCGCTATTAGTTTTTAAAGATATGTTAATTTGGCCCCGGTACCGTAAAGAATATAACTTATACAGACCAAATTTACATCGATTCGCCAACCAAACACCCGGGTTTACTAATCGAATAAACATTGTTTTAAATATGTTATTTTATTCTATCATAAACTATACGAGTGTTATCACTATTCTTGGCGTTTACTAATTTAGGTTTTGGATTCAACGTTGGTATCGTAACGAACTTAACCGATACCGCCCAAATTCGTATTTCTTTGATTATAAGTTGTACACGTACTGATGTTGTTTGAAGAGTTTATAGATTTTATTTATTTATTTATTTGTATTTAGTGTTGGTGTTGTAACGAATTTAATTGATATCAAACTTTGCCGTCAAGTTTGTCTAACTAGTTAGGTTAATTTGCTTTGTCTAGTTATAATAATTATATTCTTTTTAACTTTATTTTATATTCCTAACATTTAAATTTAATTTATTTGACATATTAGAGTTCCTAATTAAACAAAACTCTCCTTCCGTAAGGTCATGATAGTTGGAGAGTGGTCAAGGTCAAATATAGCTACCATTGCTAGACTTTTGAGGTGCTTTCATTTGTGCTAGACTCTTAAGATCAATATGCAAAAGACGACCTTATTTGGATGCAATGTTGGAGAGTTGGAGATAATTGGTAACATGGAGAGTGTGCTTGGGGTGCCAGATTGGTACTTTGCCTTTCTTACACACGGGTGTTATTGTGGGAGCCAATATATGAATAAGTTTTAGTTTTATCGATGTTTTAAAAACCGGTATTTTACTTGTATCGGATTGGACTAAAAAATGGTACAACCGGTTGAACCGGGTTATACCGGGAGGTTCAACCGGTTGAATAGTTTACCTTATAATTGCCTATAGATGTAACTTTAATCTAAAAATAACCTAAAACTAAATGATTTCTATAACAAAAAATAATACAAACGTTAATTCATATTAAAAAATAATGCAAAAGCACTCAATTTTTTAAAAAATAGTCCTAAAGTTTACACATTTAAATGTTAATTGTTGGGTTAAAAGTAATTTTTAAAAAATATAGGCCATAAATATCAAAAATTTCCCGGGCTTAAAACCGGTTTACCGGTAAACACCGGTATTTTGGACAAAAAGCGCCGGTACGATGTTCTAGCAAACCGATCGAAAATACCGGACTCAAAATACCGGCCTACTGTGTGATATCCGGTTCAACCGGCCAGTTTGAACCGGTTTTTAAAACACTGAGTTTTACAACTGAAATGGGATAATTGAAGTGTTTGAGGAAGAGTTAGCTATATGGAATGTAGGAATATGAGAAACTTTTTATATTAAAATTAATACTAATAATAACGATACTGTCGTTATTAACATGAAAAATAAGTAGTACACGTACCGTTATACAAACTAAAATAAATAATGAAAGAATATAACAATTGTGTTAAATGATTCCAACCAAGCTCTTCAAATGATAAAGTCTTCAACTTATTCTTCTTTAACATCTTTTTGTAATCTCCTTGACAAAAACTTAAAAAGATAGATTGTCTAACTTTTGCCATAACAAGGTCTTCTAGTAGTCTCTTGGCTCCAACAATGAACACACTAAATTTGACAGTTGAGGTTGAGACACATGTTCAACACGCTTCCCTTACAGATTTCACTCATCTACATAAGACAACATGTCTGTCTCCCAGGGTACAACAGCCGAAGCAGTTAGTATTGTCGAAGATCTCCATGCATCCAAGGTTACATCGGGAAAATTGTAGTGTTAGAACTTGTGGAAACAATAGAATAAAAAGGAAGATGAATAAAGTGGAGAAACTCATCTCTATAGGTTTCCAACATATGAGTCTTCAAAGCTTTCTTCTTCACCAATAATCCTTCTTGCATGCATGCATTTTTTTCTTGAATTTTCTAACTTGTATTTTTTCCTAGCTCCATTGAATGAGACACATAGCCTACCATATATACAGGAGTCATGGATGATGTAGAATCTCTCTTAATTAGAGTCATAAACTATAATAAAATTAATCAAGTTCAATAAATAACTCTACTTAAGAGTTTCACCATATGAAAAGTCTAATAATAATAATATTAAAAAATTAATTTCCATTCACTATATTTTAATTTTCCAACAATCCCCCACATGAATGGATATTGATAAAAACACATAAAATATCCAATGGAACCTCGACAGTTGAGTATTGTTGGATAGGTAGGTGTTAGCTCTAAACCTTCCTTTGTGAAGCATATTTGGTCTCCTAACGGTTAGTATACGCGATGTCCTTGAACAAACCCTCAATTGTGTAGACGACAATTCACTTCACACAATACTCTCCCTAGCAAGGTACATCTCCTCATTGTCATGTACATTATAGGAACACTAGCTAGTCTGGTTCTGTGAAAGCTCTAGGAATTGCACACCCCACAATTCATTCGAAGCGACCTCAATTCTCTTTCACATAGGTGATTATTCATAAATCATTAAAAGCATTAACGATATAATGATTTACACAAATCATTAACCATATATTATTCTTAGCCTCAAAACATGTCATTGTTGTTATAGGAATGGACTAGGAAGTAATTAGACTCCCTTAATAATTTAGGAGGATATATATATATATATATTATATGTTATATGTTATATATATATATATATATTTAGCTTATGTGTCAACTTATACATAAGCTATGCCCCCGCAGTGACCACCCTTAGATATATAATTAGCTTATTCTATTGAGCTTAGATCTTGGGATCTCCAGTCAACTAAGTTCCTTTTTCATGAGCTTTAGACACATTCCACAACTTGACTTTGTCTAGTCACTACAAATAACTTGCGTAATTGAGATCAGTTGTCATAATGTGTTCTTAACATATGTGTTCTTAACTCAATGGCCACACGGAATCGTGTTATAATATATTTCTTTGTAAGATACACTTATCATTAAGGCAAACACATCTTCATTATGAACTACGACTCTTTTGTCTTTCACTTAGTCGTGTGTTTGCAATTTTAGATTGGATTACAATAATCCTCATTGCTATACATTCCAAGTTCAAATGCAAGATACCCCCACATTTAAGTGATATTGGATAACTTCATACAACTTTCAAAAGGGGTAAAGAAAGGTTCTTCCTTTCTACATAAGTTTAATAAATCATATCAATTTCCATTCCCACATACTTATAAAGAGCAGTTTCTTAAATGGACCCCCCCCCCCACCCACATTTCTTGCATTTTAATATAGTTTGTTTAACTTTACTTATGAAGACAACTCGACACTCATGATTTGAACAAACCATGTCTTTGTATCAATGATTTCATCATTGCTTACTAATAAAGTAGCACATGACTTAGTGTTAGCTTCCACCACTTACTAAAGTTTAAGCTAAACGTGTCATAAGTTTATTATCAAACCATCATCAACTTACAAGGATTATAAATCACCATCTTGAACATACCTAAAAAGTTGAGGTCTTCTTAAGATCCTTACAAGTTATATAAGTTCCTTATATTAAAAGAAAATTTTCTTTAAATTTGTCTATACACAAATTCATTCTTGTATTGTTGATGTTTCAAATTTTGGAACTAATTAGTCTTCGTAAAGCACCATAATTAACAAGTACTAGTCTAGCATGCTTTAGACTACAATACTTTAGCATGTGAACAGAAGATGCATTATTCTGATTCTTCACAGCCATCACAATATCACTTTGAAACACTCAACCCTTAGTTTAAACAAAACTATGAGACTTATTCACAATCCCACATTTTAATATACAAGAAAGTCTCACAAGTTATTATATATAGAACATACATAATTTTTCATTCATTTAAGGAATATAACTCTTTTTCCTTAGATTTTCAAGGCTTCACCATTGACTTATATGGACTTTGAATACAATTGTTAATCCAAATCATTTTGATGAATACATTCATCACCAACAAGATGAATGTTCCTCGTCTACAATCACTATAATCTTGAGATAAAGCAAATTGGATTGACACTCAAACTCTTAGAATTCAAATTTGTTTCTTAAAACCATTTATTTATAGACTCTCCCAATATGAAAGACAACACTCTCACATAGTTCAAACAACATGAATGGTGGAAGAAAAAACTACATATCCATCAATATTATAAGTATATTATAATGAATCTCTTAAAATTTGCTTAAATTCATTTACAATAGTAACACATATTTCTTTATATATGATCAACATATATATGATACACACTCGGTGAATTTTCAAAGATATAATCTTTCATGAATTTTCAAGGATTTAAATATCTCATAAACATATACTAATTCATATGTTATAATTCATACTTATTGAACTTCCAAAAGGTTTAATTTCTTGTTAACATATATTAGTTCATATGTTATAATTCATACTTAGCAAAGTTCAAGAAGTTTAATTTCTTATTACATATATTAGTTCATATGTTATAATTCACACTTTGTGAATCTCAAGGATTTAAATATAAAATTCTTGTGTATTTCATCTTAATACACTCACCACGTTCTTCCATAACCCTCCCATAATGTGGTTATACATTTGATGTCTCATCTTAGACTTTAGTCAATGCAATAGCTCACAAGTTATTAGTTTTGCACATTCCTTGCACTATCCGTTTAAAATTATGCATTTTATTTTAAAATACTGATTTACTTTGTTGTATAATTGCATGCGTTATCCGAAGATATTGAACACAAAATAACAATACAACCGAACTTACAAAATAAAGTGTAAAACACTTTTTAAAAGTAATTCAAACGGATAAAAAGACAACATCTAGATAACAAATCTCAAAGTGTTATTATCTTCAACACCTTCATTGTCCGATCTTAATCATCGCAATGATATCCTTTTATGCCATGACTTGAGGTACTCCCTCAATATTTCTCTATGAACTCATAAGGATAAGATCTTCGTTCCATATTGAAACAATATACTTAAACAATCAAAATTTTCCCAAAACAACCACAAGTTGTTAACTACATGCTCGTTGTAAACTTTAACAAAACTTATGTTCATAACAACACCAAGTTTTTATTTTATCGCTATTCTATAAATTAATTTGTTTCTTTCGAAACCGTTTAAAACCGTCGGTTTCACAAAAAAAACATATCTAACAAGCACGTTAGACTATTATAAAATGTTAAGACAAGCGTTGTTTAAAGTTATAAAATAACTCTTTCTAACACCCTTCTTAGAAAAATTAAACATTGAGACAAAACCTTTTTAAACTATTTGTTTTTCTATAGTATAATGTGAAACCTTTAATTCATAA
This sequence comes from Bidens hawaiensis, assembly GCF_021521415.1. Classification (NCBI taxonomy): domain Eukaryota; kingdom Viridiplantae; phylum Streptophyta; class Magnoliopsida; order Asterales; family Asteraceae; genus Bidens; species Bidens hawaiensis. The sequence goes on from NW_027496228.1 coordinate 127,082, forward strand.
AACCTTATTAGCCCAAGAGTCACTTCATTAACATATAGTTAAAGCTTTCGTTAACACTTAGTTAAGGCTTCCATATTGATGACTTAATGAGAGAAATCTTAATAGACACACATGGAAGTCTCATATGTACTATTTCACTATAACGCAAAGATGGATGTCTATGTTTTTATTTTACTAAAATGCACCCAATGGACGTCTCCGTGCACTATTTAATAAGACACTCGTCAATAATAAACGATTACATAAATTGTTATAAAACTTATTAGTTTATATTAAATAAACCAAATCTAACACGCTCATTAAGAAATAAATGATTACAAAAATCATTGTAAGGCTTATTGGTTTATATAAAATAAACTACTTCTAACACTCGTTTTAAGAAACGAGACGTTTGGATAAACGTTTTAAACCATAATATTTATAACTTGTAAGAATTACTAACACGCATGTTAGGAAATGAAGTATATACAAAACATATTACTTAGAAAATACATATGGTCTAATAACATGCAGGTTCGAGAATTTAATGTTCACATAGAACATAGGTTTACACCAATAAACCCGGCCTGACACACAAGTTAGAAAAATAACGACTGAAAAGTCATCTTTAATCGAACGATTGGATCATAAACCATTCGTCTTATATCATGGTATAAGATTTAAGATTCTACCACATCTCTATAAATCCATACACTAACAATTTGTACTACATACATACTTTCAAAACAAATATACAAGATTCTCGCAACAATCACAAAATAATTTTAATATTTTCCGTGAACCAAATATCCTTAGTAAAAAATGTTTAAGATTGCCTAAACAATCTAACTGAATTCATTTTAAGATTGTAGGAATATGAGACACTTTTTATATTAAAATTAATACTAATAATAACGATACTCTCGTTATTAACATGAAAAATAAGTAATACAATGCACATACTGTAATACAAACTAAAATAAATAATGAAAGAATATAAAAATTATGTCAACCAAGCTATTCAAATGATAAAGTCTTCAACTTATTATTTAGCAACATCTTCTTGTAATCACCATGACAATAACTTAAAAAGATAGATTGTCCAACTTTTGTTACAACAAGGTCTTATATAGTAGTCGCTTGGCTGCAACAATGAACAAACTAAATTTGACAGTTGAGGCTGAGGCACATGTTCAACACGCTTCCCTTAAAACAGATTTCTCTCACCTACATAAGACAACGCGTTTGTCTCCTAGGGTACAACAGCCGAAGCAGTTAGTACTGCCGAAAATGTCCACATGCCCAAGGTTACATCGGGTAACTTGTAGTGTTAAAACTTGTGAAAATGGTAGAATAAAAAGGAAGAGGAATCAAGTGGAGAAACTCATCGCTATAGGTTCCCAATATATGAGTATTCAAAGTTTTCTTCTTCACCAATAACTCTTCTTGCATGCATGCATTTTTCCTTGAATTTTCTAACTTGTATTTTTTCCTAGCTCCATCAAATGAGACACATAGTTAGAACTTAATTAGAGTCATAAACTCTAATATAACTAATCAAGTTCAATAAGTAACTCTAGTTAAGATTTTCACCATATGAAAAGTCTAATAATAATAATTTCAAAAAATTAATTTCCATTCACTATATTCTAAATTGCCAACATGGAAAGCCCACTCATTGTCTATTGGTGGGAGAGCCGTCTTGATCAAGTCGGTTCTTGAAAGTTTACCGATTTATTATTTCTCTATTTTCGAAGTTTCATTTTATAAGGTTGAGACTATTGAACGGATTATAAAGTGATTTTTGCGGGGAGGTTCCAACAGTGTTAGAAAGATCCATTGGGTTGCTTGGGAGAGGGTGGTGTTACCTAAAGACAAGAGTGGATTGGGCATTATTAGTAGACTAATATATGTGAATAATGCATTGTTGACGAAGTGGCTATAGAGATTTAAGACATATACGAAGGGGTTGTGGAAACATATGGCAGAATCTGTAAACTCGTATGGTTCTATTTGGTATGAGATTCAATATAAAAATGGGAATGGATCGGTTTGGTTGAACATTTTTCAAAGTTGTAAACAATTTGAAGTTGGTTGGGTTGAAAATGGCAGGCTCATTAGAGGCAAAATTGGAGATGGTAAGAAGGAAGGTTTCTGGTCTGATGTTTGGATAAGGAGTTTGAACTTAAGAGAGATGTTACCAAACTTATATAACATGGAAAGAGATAAATATTGTAAAGTAGTTATCGTTTTTTGAGAGATGGCAATCAGTTTTGTTGGGTTTGGGATTGGTCGAAAATCCTAAATTTGTCGATTGAAGGGGAATAATGGGAAAGGTGTTTCTAACTTATCAATGTTGTTGTTTGGTATGGGGGTTTGGATGCTTGGGAATGGGCTGGAGACAAGGTAAGGAAGTTCACATGTAACTCGGTCAAGAAGTTGGTAATTCAAAACCGAGATAATAGTAATAATTGCACTATGAGGTGGAGCAATTGTGTCACGGTGAAGTGTAATATTCATGTTTGGAGTATTGATTTGAATAGGAATCCGACTAAGTTGGAACTTGAAAAAAGGAATACTGATAGCAAATCTTATTTATATCCCATCACGGCGGTAGTTTGGGAGAACATAAGCCGTTGGTGTAAGATTTCTCCTATTTTCAGTTAGAGATTTGCTTGAACTCTCTGATACTTTGGGCGTAGAAGCACATGAAAAGGAGCTTCTTCATGGGTTTTGAAAGAGAGAAATTGATAGGTAAAATAATAGAATAATGATTAACCAACATTTGCCTAATCTTTCATTGTCTCCAATGGTAGTTAAGTACATGACCTAAGTAACATAATCTAACTAATAGTCCGTTACACTAATTACATTACAGACAAATCCTTATATTTCAAACTATTATATTTTTTACCCCTATACTTCTGATATGTAACAATACCCCTTCCATATTAAAAATCCTGGACCCAATGATAGTTACAGCTTTAATTCAGGACATCTATACTAGAACTCATCCTTATACTCCCATGTAGCATCACAGATAGGCAAATCTTTCCACTGCACCAGAACTTGTCCTACAAGACTATTTCTTCTTCGAGAGATTCTACTATCCAAGATATTTAAGGGGTGCAGAGAAAACCTTGGAGCAATAGTAGGTATAATTGACACTTGTGTTGGAGGACCAGATGCTTTTTTTAATATAGTGACACATGGAAAACTGGGTGGATCTGAGTTTTTTTTGGTAAATCCAACCTATATGCCACAACCCATATTTTTTTAGTGATAAAATAGGGACCAAATTACTTAGGAAACAATTTGATATACCCAGCCAGACTTCTTTAGACTTAAAGAAGTCTGCACATATGGTTGTAATTTGACAAACACCCAAGTACCTGTATCAAAGCTTCTTTCACTCCTCTTCGTATTTGCATACTATCTCATTCTATTTTGAGCTCCTTGTAGAGCTTCTTTGATTACTTTAAGTATTCCCTTCTCTATCATACATCATGTCATCCACTTTGGCTATGTTCGGACCCATATAAATATGGGGAAAATGTATATGTGGAGCATACCCATACAAAGCCAAAGCCTGAAAGGGTGTGGTTTGAATAGTGTTATGCCATCTATCCTAAGATGTAGGCTTTTGTAATACCATACATCTAAGATGAGCTTCAACACATCTAGTTGCCACTTTTGCTTTCTCATCAGTTTGTGGGTGGTATGTATTGGAAATGTTAACTGAAATTCCCATATTTCTACTGAGCTCCATCCAAAATCTACTTAGGAAAATAGTATCCTTGTCTAAATTGTTGATGGCTATTCATGAAGTTTGTAGACATTATCTACAAAACCCTGAGCTACGGAACTTGAAGCATATTGATCAACCAATTCTATAAAGTGAGAGTACATAGTGAGCTTGTTCACTAATACAAAATGGCCTCTTTACCCCTGGATCTCGGTAAACTTGTTATGAAATTCATGCTAATATCTTAGAAAACAAAAGTTGGCACAAGTAAAGGCTGCAACATGCCAGGGTATGTTACAATTTACAACTTCACTTGCTGACAAACATTGTAGTTTCTAACAAATTCTCTAACCTCTTTCAACTTACCTTTCCAGTAGAACATACTTTTCAACCTTTTATGCGTGGAATGTACACCAGAATGACCACCCATAGTTGTAGAATGGTGCTCCTTAAGTATATCTTGCCTCAAGTTTGGATCTTGGCCTACCACCAATTAATTTTTCCTCCTGAATAGTTCATCTTGCCATGTAAAAAGGTTTAATGAATGAACTTGTTGCAAATCTAAGATCTGTTTTTGAATAACAAGATTACATTTCCAAGAGTTCTTAATCCTTTCCAAAAACAATGGTTGGAAAGAACGTAGTGTTAGTTGATTTGAGACACTGCTTGTGCTCTGGAAAGGGCATCAGCAGCCACATTTTCACACTTTATTTTATATTGGATTTCAAAGTCATACCCCATGTACTTTGTATTATCTATTTAAAATCCTTACACATGCTTTGATAAATTAATTGGTTGCCATTAGCTGTTCCTCATGGATTTAACTTCCTGAGTGGCAATTTGGTGTTTAGTGGCTAAGGTTTGATCAATGAATTGTGAGTGGATCCTGAGTCATTCGAAATGTGTAAAGTTCTTGTTCCCATAGAACCAGCAATATTCATAGTAGAATAATAAGGAATTTTGGTCAAAGCATGAATGGAAATCCTAGGTTTTTCTACTTCTTGCACCTCTTCTTGTATAAGAATTTCATCTGAAATCATCATCAACTAGTTCCATAACAACAACTGCATGTTTGGGCATTTATAGCCAAGAGAAAACTTGTCATAACACCAGAAGCATTGCCCTTTTTGCCCTTTTGGGTTTAACTCTTTAATGGTTAATATTTTAGAGGTCAAAGATTTTTGGGTGGGTGTGCATAGTCAAGGAAGTTTAGTTGCATTAGTTGGGCCTGCAATCTTGGATTTACAGGTATTTATAGGAGTAGGATTAAGATAGTTGGGAGTAGCTTTCTTAGTGTATGAAGTGGTGGTGAATAAGGTGTTATGGGCAATGTCTTGTTGTTTAGCAATTGCATAGGCATCTCTTAGATGTTTTTGTTTAAACATTTTCACCACGCATTTCAATTTGGGCTTTAACCCTCACACAAACAATCTTACAGCATAAGCTTCACATATTGTGGCCTTATTCAATAGAGCATATATTATTCAATAGAGCATCAAAAGCTAAACAATATTCTTTTATTTTAAAGTACTAGTTTGATAAAGTACATTCAATTCCTCCATGACATGTAAGGCCCCGTTACCGGTGTCTCACATTTGGACGTTGGATTTATGTGACATCTGCCCCGATCCGACCCGACCCAGGTACTCGTTTCCCTTATCCGATCTCTTTCTTTTATGATTTAATATTTATTTATACTTATATTTTACTTTTAATAATAATAATATATTTTCCTTCCCGCCTCTTTCTCTCTCCTTCTTTCCGCCGTCCCCTCCCTCTTCCTTCTTATCTCTTTCCGCCTTCTTTTCCCTCTTGTCGCCGTCCCGCCCTTAAGCCTTGTTTCTCTCTCCTTACTCTTTGCTGTCCTTTGTTCCTTCCCGCCTAAGGTTGTCTGCGCAGCTCCACGCGCCAGACCCCTTACAAGGAAGCCTGCGTGAAGACCATCTATTCCTGCGATACGCGAGACGAACTCTTCTCGCAGCGCTCTAAGAATTGTAATTCTTCTCGCAGCGCGCTAAGAACGGTAGTTCTTCCCGCGACGCGCTAAGGATTGTAGTTCTTCTCGCAGCGCGCTAAGTATCGTAGTTCATCCCTCGACGCGTGAAGAATTATAGTTCTTCCCGCGGCGCGCTAAGGAATGTGATTCTTCCCGCGGCGCGCTTAGAAATGTAGTTCTTTCCGCGACGCGTTAAGGTTAGTTCTGTCTGCCTTCGCGCTCGCGCTCTCTTGACCTTCTGTGTCTGCCTTCGCGCCTTAGCCTTCTCGCGCTGAATCCTTCGAGTTTTCTTCTGTTTAAATCTAGCCGTTTGCTTTTGTGTTGTTTTATCTTTTGAGCTGTTGACCTAATCTGCTTTATGTCCGAAAAGTTACTTTCGGCGCAGCATGCGCACCAACCCCATTGGTTGACAGATAAAGTGACTGACATAATCTTTTGAGATCTGCTTTTGCCATGCTTGACCTGTACCTTTTTCTGAACCGCCCATGCCTTTTTACTGTTCCCTGACAGCTTTATCTTGCCTCTGCAGCTGCCATATCTTTTGATATCTTTTGCTTTTGGAATCTTTTGCTTTTTGAGATCTTTTCCCCTTTTTCTGGATTTATGTCTCCTAGGGTTTTCCTATAAATAATAACATTATTTTCCTAACACTACACACACAAAACACTTACTCTCTCCTGTTTTCCTTGCTCTCTGCCGCCTCCCTCTCTGCCTCCGTCTTCCTCCCTGTTCTGCCCTGCTTTTCCGGTAATATATATATATAATAACTTACTTATTAATTATGCTAACTTATAATCAAGACTTAAAACAAATCGTTAAAACAATAATCTTTAATTATAGGTTAACTTGTGCTTGTTTAAAGTTGGTTCTTGCTTTATCTTACACCGCATCGTTTATCAAGTGAGTAATCTCGTACCTAATCCCTTTTTGCTTTTAATGTTTTGGGATGTTCATGTGTTCATACAAACTTAGAGTCTTAAACTTGTTTATGAACTTTAGTCGCGCAGTATCCCATGTGTTGAGGACGTAGACTTGGCTGTTTATTTGTATGTGTGGATCATTAACCGTCTTGTCGGTCTATTCCGCAGTTTTCATGGTACCATTAGATGAACACGGGAGAACTATCGTTTATGATTTTCTCTTTTGTTTACACATGCACAGTTTGTTTTGTTTGTGAGCTCAATTGTGAGCACTGGCAGTCTTATGAATCTTAGAGTTGGTCCCGATCAGATTACACCCTTGTTGAAAACCAGACATACACATGTTGCGCGCAGATTTATTGTTATCTATGTATTGTATTAAACTTGATTTCTCACCAACACGCAAGTGTTTGACGTTTTATTTTAACACATGTTCAGGTTTGCAGTAGCTGTTTTGGAGCTTGTGGACACGTAGGAAGTTTTCTTTATTTTTGACCTAGATTAAAATGTATCAAGACAAGTTATTGCTGTTCGAATATTATGATTTATAATATATTGATTTATGATGATTTATGTTATCTTATTTTTGCTTTGCGCGTGCGCGAATGAATGTATTTATTAAATATTGACACCCAATAGTGTCACGAGTAATGAAACAATATGTGGCGCCCCGACGTATAATCCGCCTTTGGTCGGGGTGTTACAATTTACTCATTAACATAGTTCTAATCATCAGAGTTAATAAAAACGTTCGAGGAATATAAATTCTTTCATAAAACATTACATAGCTTGTCTTAAACAAACATCTTTGTCTTTTAAAAAAAACAAAACATTGTTTTATCATCAAGTTCATTACTTTACATTTCGTTTAGGCCCGATCTACTACAGTTTTAAGTTTTTAGACCAATCGTTAACAAAAACATAATCTTTAAATATCAAGATCATACTTTTTGTGTTCGTTTGGATCTCATTTAGCTTGATTATGAACTTTAAAACCTTGGACCTATCTTGTTTATGGAAGATCTATTAATAATCACGTACGATCTTGCTTCTCCTTTCTTTCTTTCTTTAGGTCGTTTATAGTAAGGTGTATGTGTGTGTTTGAGTGTGTGTAGAGATTATGGAAGATGGAAATGAGCGTTAGGGTTTTAGAATGGTTTAAGGAAGTATTTATACCCCTTAAAGCCCATGGACCTAAAGCCTGTTACTCTTTAATCATTTTTAATTATCCAAGTCCATCATTCTTATTTAATACTAATTAATTATTTAACACACGACAATTTAACGCAACACTCTTTATTTAATATTAGAATATTTAGGATGTTACATGACATCTTCAATAAGAGTTTCAGAGAATATTTTAGTGATTGCACCAACATATGAACTCCAAGGAGAGTATTAATTGTACTGTCACATGACTTCATATAAGCTTGATGTCAGTGAAGTGTAGGACCTTCTAGATTCACCACCGCAATTCTCAACTTAAGATGGTCAGAGTTCAATCCATATCAAAGTGATCACACTTATATAACTAGACTTCCTCGTCTTAGAAATTAGGGAAATCAATTCGACCATAGTGAGTTAGTCGTTGATCTGCCCTAATTTGAGATTCTGATGATGACGTACCAAAAGTATGGCCAGAATTAGGCATCTGACCTTGAAACAATTGTACTTGAATCGGAGCGAGCATTCTCTCCGTCATTTTCTCCATATTAGATTGTAAATCAACCATTGCTTTCTGAAAACTATTCTCCATGCAAAGAATCATACGCTTGTGTTCTTTCAAGGTCTTATCGACCTCTTGCTGACGAGTGTTAACATTGGCAACTATGTTCGTATTGGAAGTTTGAATGAATTAGGTTGAATTTGAATGAAATTCGGGCTAAATTGATCGAATCGAATGTTCAATTAGGACTGAACGAAACAAAATCGGATAAGTAGTGAATGAATTTGACACCCCGCAAATTTCTGGTTAGCACCGTTAATACAAACTCCGTTATCTCAAACATTCATTCATGCATTTCACTTAATTAGGATTAATTAAGTGTGTCAATTATTGCACAAACATCCGCTCAACGATAATTCTAGGAATTACAGAATAACACTAGATTGTCCTTATACATTGGTCATAAATGTCGAACCGGACACGTTAGATAATTCAGATTTAATTCTTACATACTATATGATTATGTTGCATGACTAGTTATTATATTTATTTATTATACTTGTTTTTTATAATATTAGTCGGACATTATTTCATAACCCGTCGCGCTACGCGACGGTTATATGACTTCCGGCGTCGCGATACGTGATCAAGCGTGAGCGCGAGAAGTTTTTGTTTGAAATATTTTATGAACCCTAATCTCCCCATAACCAGCCACAGCCATCTCTAAACAAAACCAAATACACTTTTGGAGATTTTCGAAGTTCTTGGGTGATTTGAAGAGCTATGGATCCCAGATATCATATGTTAATCACTACACGTAAGTATTAATTGCTAATGCTTGAATTCTTGTTCATCACTTGTTTTTTAATGATAAACCCTAAATTGATATGGAAGTTTTTTTGTAATATGGATGGTATATTATGCGTATGATATTTTATAAATTTTCTCCATTCAGTCAATAAATATTTGCATAATTTTCTCCAAAATTAATCTCTTACAAAAATTCTCTCTGTTATGGCAAATCTTATGTACTGGAAACATTTAAACGGTAAATTTACCAACAGGAGAAAGAAATTATTCAAGAATCCATGGCATGTAATGGTGATATGCTCGGAGACTATGTTGAGGCAGATGTACACTACGGGGTGACTCGTGATAGCACATGTAAAGCATCTGATACAGATCCTCCACCTACAGATCCTCCACCGGTTCCCCGATGTCGTCAGTGATGTGAGTGATGAGATTGATGATGATGACGACGCGACGACGACGACGAAGATGATGATGATGATGATGATGACGACGACGACGACGTTGAAGTTGAAGTGAATTCGGCCACGATCACAATGTGGTCACGGAATGAGGATATGTTAAAGCTGATTGTGACTAAATTTGACGACTCAGGTATTACCCGTCCGGATTATGTCAAGTTTCGGGTTTCACTACCATCCCCATTGAAAAATTGGTTTCACTGCCATCCCTACCAAGCCGTCATCATTTTGGGCAGATACGCAGGTTACGTGTTCAACATACCAAAAGTCTTATTCAAGTGTCAACCCCCTTTTGTATTAATGCCACAAAGATGACCAACGACATAAATATGTTTTTGTAAGGGTGGGGTTCTTTACCCGGCACTCATTCAATTAACTAATAAAACCTTACCAAAACTACAAAATATATGAATGATTTACCAAAACTACTCACACAATATATTCTCATTAAATAAAATAAAAAAGACTACAATATTTAAAGAAACAATAACCCAAAATAAAGAGAGAAAATATATATAAAAAAACTACATTGGTAATAAAACTATTATAAATACAACTACAATAAATTATTCATCGTCCGAATCGTTGTTCCACCCGGTAGTGTAGTAATGTATTCCATGAGATTGAAACGAAGTCTGAAATGCATGTTTTAATCTTGCAACTCAAACAATGTGTGGTCGTCAACGACTATATCGGTCAAAGAGTCCGGGACGTAATCAGGGGATATTTCCCTTCCGTCATGCTTTATAGTCATATTATGCAATATGATACATACGTATATTTTAGATTTCTTATTTTCTCGTGCTTCAATGCTCATTGAGGTCGATTAAGTATGCCCCGTATAGCTTTTAAAACACCAAACCGACGTTCGACGTCTTTTTCGTTGACCTTGCACGAAAATATAACAACTCGGGTAAATCTCATCAGCAAAAAAGTAGTTTGTATTGTCGGTTGTAGACATTAAAGGAATTCTAGGGGCGTTTCCAAGCAAATCATTATTTAACAACGGAGATTGATGAAGAACATTAAGATAGTTATTCGAACCGGCAGGTTCGAAGTACGCATGCCAAAACAATGTCATTTGACACCACGACCACTTTGAACATGATCTTTGGATATTGGTAATCACCTCTCATAAACTGCCATCGGAACTCAATTGGGTGCATACGCTAAACGACGATGCTACCGATCATCCCCCGCTTGTCCAATCTAGCTTCCATGTGCATCGTTCAGATGTACAATGTAGTGGCTAGTCAGATGACTAAAAAACTCTCTATCGTATAACAAAATAACAAGATTGCAAAAATATTCTAGCTTTCATTTGAAGTTCTTTCAGACATAGCTAAATATTCATCGTATTCATCAAAAGCGTTACCGGTTGTGAGTTGACAAATTATCTTCGTCATACATATCTTCTTCATACTTCGAATTATCTTCGTCATACGTGTCCAAAACGAGCTCTATACGTATCTTCATGATCACGTAACACATAAATTTTCTTTGAACATGTCGTATCTTGCAGTTCCTTTGTTGCGGCTATAACATTCACCAAAAATTTCATATCATTTGAATCAGATTAGTCGGAAAGCAATTCATCAAAATCGTTCGAATCGGATGAATCCACCTATGATAGCACCCAATATCACTTGGACCGGGAGCATCCATCAAAAAATATATACTATATATACAGCAAACAGCAAGGACCTATTAAAATTTAAGAGGTATAAAACTATTTGTTTTATATACAATCTACATTGCATATAATTTAGAGAATACTATGGTAAAATGGTCTTTACATCACCATCAAATCTACGTGAACTTTAATTTACAAAAAATAAATACAACCATGGTCCCTCAACGTTACACACTAATTGTAAATTCAAAGAAAAGTTACACATTTAACCCTTAATCTAAACTAACTACCCCCACGACCTACTTAACGGAGATAACTATTTAACACGCCAATATTTTTTTTAAAAAAAATTACATCATAAAAATGAGCATTTTATTCTCTTTAATTTGAGTATGGTGTTGATATTTTATTAATTTTAAAAAATCAACATGTTACGTGATTACCGATTAAGATGACAACGAGTCGAACGGACTCGTGTCATGGGTCAATCCTTATTAGTGTCAGAACAAGTCGATACATAAAATGGTTAATTTGGTCCGGGTAAGGTAAGTGCGGGTTCAGGTCGAAAGGGGTCATGCTATAACAGTTTCCGGTTAGAACGATGTTGTGTCGAAAGGAGTCATGTCAAAACAGGTTTTGGTCAGGTCAAAACCAACTGGTTTAAAAAATGATTTATTTATATTGATGCTTTCAATTCTTGATTTTTGTCAAAGGTTATGTGCGTCAAGGCATCAATTACGTGGATGGCATTGTTTACACGTACCGGGGTCGGTAAACGTGTGTCCTTGCATGTACAGAAGCGATGTGTGACGCACCTACTAGCACTGGTTACGGATCCGATGTTGCATTCGATGCTTTATTTGCCCGCATGAACCGAAAACTGAAACGAAACCGACCAAAACAAAACAAAAAACCGAACCGAAATAAAGAAAACTGACTAAAACAACACAAAAAAACCGAAACTTAACCGAAATAAACAAATCAATAAAAATCGAAAGAAAAAAAACAATAATCGAAAAAGCCGACCAAAGTGAAACAAAAATTCTGGAAAAAAAAGGAACCGTAATGAAACCAACCAAAACGAAAGAAGAAAATGAAAACCAAACATAAACGATACCGAGAAGAACGAAACAAAAAATATCTAAAAGAAACTGAGAAAAAAACCAAAACAAAACCAAAAAGAAAAACAAAACAAAAAACCGACCAGAACGAGACGACTTTTTTTGGGTTTTTTTCATTTTGGTTAAGTTACACGTTATGTGCATACCAGAGCTCGGCTAAATATTTTTCTATTTGTTTTCACCCTTTCTTTTTTATCTTGGATGTATGCTAATTAATTCCAAATTTTTCATTCTTTTAGTTTTGAGAGATTCTGACTCATTAAACATTTTACTTAAACGCATAATATCTTAATGGGTTATATTTGGCAGACTTATCTAAAACTGAACAAAAAAAAAATTATTAATTTTATTAAACTGAACTAACCGAACCGAAATAAAGAAAACTGACTAAAACGGCATAAAAACCGAAATCTAACCGAAATAAACAAAACCGACAAAATCGAAACAAAATAATAAAAATTGGAAAAGCCGACCAAAACGAAACAAAAATACTGGAAAAAAATAAACTATAATGAAAATAACCAAAACGAAGGAAGAAAATGGAAACCGAACATAAAAGAAACCGAAAAAAAAAACTAAACAAAAAATATCGAAACGAAACCGAGAAGAAAACCAAGACAAAAAAAAAACAAGATGAATTTTTTCGGGTTTTTTCGTTGTTACACTTTACGTGCGTAACAACGCTCGGCTAAACATTTTTCTACTTATTTTCAACTTTTTTTTATCTTGAACCCATGCCAAGTAATTCCAAATTTTTCATTCTTTTAATTTTGAGTGATTCTGACTCATTAAACATTTTACTTAAACACATAATATCTTAATGCGTTATATTTGGCAGGCTTATCTTAAACTGAACAAAAAAATTTATTAATTTTATTAAACTGAACAAACCGAACTGAAATAAAGAAAATTGACTAAAACAGCATAAAAACCGAAATCTAACTGAAATAAACAAAACCGACAAAATCGAAACAAAATAATAGAAATTGGAAAAGCCGACCAAAACGAAACAAAAATACTGGAAAAAAAATAAACTATAATGAAACTAACCAAAACGAAGGAAGAAAATGGAAACCGAACATAAAATAAACCAAAAAAACAAAACAAAAAATATCGAAACGAACTGAAACGAAACCGAGAAGAAAACCAAGACAACAAAAAAAACAAGATGAATTTTTTCGGGTTTTTTCGTTTTGGTTTAGTTACACGTTACGTGCGTAGCAATGCTCGGCTAAACATTTTTTATTTTTCTACTTATTTTCAACCTTTTTTTTTTCTTGAACTCATGCTAACTAATTCCAATTTTTTCATTATTTTAGTTTTGACTGATTCTAACTTATTAAACATTTTACTTAAACGCATAATACCTTAATGGGTTATCTTTGGTAGGTTTATCTTAAACTGAACAAATAATTTTTTTATTGTTTTTATAATATCAAATGAATCTTTATAAGTTTATTTACAACTATTACGTGAAATATGTATGAGAAATGACGAAGTTGGAGAATCACATCACACATATCCAGTCGTATAAGCTCACTGAAATGACTTCAAAACGCGGATGAAATAAGCGTAGAAAAGCCAGAAGAAATGAACATCGGCTACTGAACTCTATGATATATCGCAAGAGAATTAATAAATTAACAAGAAACATGTATCGCGTTGTTAGGTATCGGTGGCACCGCATCGGATGGGTTTTCTACTAGTTTTATATAATGAGTGAGAGTGTATTTATAGTATAGAGTAGAAATAATTGTATATTGAAATGGTCTATGTTGTATGTATTTAAGTAAAAAAAAGTTATCTTTTTTAATACTCAAAATGGTCCTAGGACCGTTAAACACAAACTACTACACCCAATGTACTCAGACAACTACTCAAAAATGCGACTACTCGGCTGGGCCAAGTAGTCCGCCCTAAGTATGCTCAAGAATCTCACAATTGCAAATATCCAACAATCATTTTGTACATCCCTAGGCAGTGTGCGTGTATAAATCTGCCTACAACAGTTTTGTTTTGTCGATAAAACTTAGGTTATAACACAAACTACTAGTGTTTGTTGTCTGGACACTATGGTCATGTGCAACGATGGAACCTGAACTTTTAAATAGAAGAGGCCGAAAATATTAAAAATTAATATTAACTTCTCACACATAAAAAGCCAATATTTTCACCCAATAAGATTATAAATTCTAAAAAGATAACGAGTTTCTTTAGTTGGTTTGGTTTGGGCTATAAAAAAATTATATTACCACTTTTGAGTCCAAAAATATTATTAAAAATATATGAGCTATATTTATTGAAAATTTATGGGTTATATTTAGAAGATTTGAGCCCAAAAACAGAGGAAGGGGGGCCTCTCCTCGCCCCTTTAAAGGTCCGCCCATGGTTATGTGGCATTGATCTTGCTCTTTAAAATTGTTAGCAACACAGGTAGTCATAAGCGCTTCTTTCTCAGTAAGCATACTAATGCCGACATTTCTATACAGTTCTCTCACCTTTAAAAGCAACCCCGCCGCTTAGCGCAAGGGACTAGCAACTAGTTATGAAATTTTTCAAGAGGGTAGAATATGACATTTTTATGTAATTATTCAAAAAGAGAATTCTCACATATTATAGGTCAACACAAACTAATTTGACAGCGAGCATAAAGTGACGCATCTAGCCATATGAAACGATCCATGCAACGCAAATATGCCTTAGTTAGACTTGCATGAAATATCACTTGTAAGTTGTAATCAACATATAATCATAATCCAACACCGAAAATCCTACTAGGACCCCCAAAAATGTTTATGTTCGTCACTAATTTAGTAAATCAATATAATATATAAATATCACTCAAAATCCATAATGATTAAACATTTAAAAAATCGCCTTCAACTCAAAACATATTATCTAGTACCACTAGCAACTTTACCCTTCTTAAGATTCGACAACTCTTCAATCAGCTTCTTTTCTTGACCACTCACACGTTTCGGTATCTCAACCTGCACTCTCACCAACTGATCACCCCTCTTATTACCCTTGTTCACAAGCGGGACCCCCTTCTTCGCCATCACTAACGTCGTCCCCGGCTGGGTCCCACTCGGGATCTTCAAATCAACTGTCCCGTCCACAGTCGGCACCTTCACCGTTGTCCCCAATATCGCATCAAGATACGAGATTTTACAGGTGTAAAGAATATTAACATCGTCCCGTTTTAACACAGGGTCCGGAAGCACATCAATCATTACAAAAAGGTCACCGGGCGGCCCGCCTTTTCTACCTGCGTTACCCTCTGACCTGACTCTTAACCGACTGCCTGAGTCAACCCCAGCCGGGACTTTAAGACTGACTTTCTTTGACTTCCTTACACGCCCGTCGCCTTTACACGTGTCACATGGGGTGGATATTTCTCCGCTTCCGTCACAAGACGGGCAAGTTGACACTTGTTGGAAAACGCCAAGAGGTGTTCGGGCTGATGAGATGACTTGACCTTGACCGCCACATGACGAGCATCTAGACGAGGTGGTCCCCGGCTTGGCACCCGACCCGTCGCAGGTTTTACACGTGTCGAGTTTGGTTATTTCTATTTCTTTTTCGCAACCAAACACGGCTTCTTTGAAGTCTAGGACAAGATTGTAGCCTTGGTCTTCGCCTTCGGTAGCCATGTTGCGTGAGCCGCGCCCACCACCCATACCGCCCATGTCGAATAATGACTCGAAGATATCGAACGGGTTGCTGAAATCCTGTGCGGACCAATTGAATGTGCAATGTGGCGTGTTTGTTAAATGAAATTATAAAATAAAAAAATATTGGTTTATTGAGTATTTTGGTAGAGAGAATTATAGGACTTACCCCCGTGCCCCCCACGCCAGCACCTTTAAGCCCGGCCTCTCCATACCTGTCGTATATGGATCGTTTTTCATCATCAGATAAAACCTGCGTCAGAATAACAAGTCAAAACGTGTGTAAACGAACCGAACATTCAGTGAATAGTTCGTAAACCATTAGGCAGGAAGTTTGTTTATGTTTGTTTAACTAATAAATAATACACGTACGAACATGAACAAAAAAAAATTGTTCATTTAATTAAACAAATGAACATCAAAACATGTCTCCTTGGTTCATTTATGTTGATGAACATTCGGTCAAGTTCATTCATTAAATTTGTTTATGTCTATTCACTTATGTTAAGCTAGTTTATGTTTGATCAAGTTTGTTTCTTTACGTTCGTTAATATATTCATTAAATAAATTTTGGCCCATTACAACTTAGTCTAATTTTAATAACTTTTTAGACCCAACACATCGTTCCTCACATTACTTTTCACTAGTTTTAGCTCTGTTATGTTCGTTTATCTGTGTTCGTTCATGAACTGTTCATTTATACTGTTAATGAACAAACGTGAACAAGAAGACCCTATTCGTTTAATCCTTTGTGCTCAATTATTTGTTCGGTTAAAGTTACAAATCGAACAAGAACATGCTCCGTCCGTGCACGTTCAATTAGTTTACATGCCTACTTTAAGGAGGATAAGCTATCTTTTCATGATTTTACTCATTTGAATCATTACAAATATAATAAAACCCGAACAAACTTGTAAACAACTGCCACCTCGTCTGGCGAGCAAAGAATGTTACCTCATAGGCATTACTAATGTCCTTGAACTTTTGTTCAGCTCCTGGTTCTCTGCAAAAAAGACATGATAAATTATATCAGAATATTATAACTTACTTTTAAGCTTACTATTAAAACAAAATTATTAAATAAATAATTTACTTGTTTACGTCAGGATGATAACTCCTTGCAAGCTTCCTGTAAGCTGAACATAGGATAAGATTGGTTAAAGCTTTCTGTAAATATGGCCAAAATAAAATTTTGATAACAATAATAGAGTAATATATTTACTAACCACTCTTGATTTCTGATTTGCTGGCATTCTTTGACACACCAAGTATTGAATAGAAATCCTGGTTACATGGTTGAAAGAACATTAAAACTCTAAACATGTACAGATAACAATCAAGAATGAACCCTTTTTTTTCAAAATATGAAAGTGGAATATCATCATTATTATGAGAATTAAATGAAATAACTCAAAACATTAAACTTACTGATTCAGCTCTAACAATGAGGCTGCTACCTCTGCGGCTATGAAAGTTACCACTTGAAGGCCTCAGATGATATAGTGCGTGTAAGGAATGTTGTGAAAAGAAGCTTGAACATGATGATGCAAATCCTCTTGTCTTTGTTGACAAACTGATAAGCAAGTAAAAATAAAAAACATAATTATTGTGCATAAGATAATGCTTTTGCGTCAAATTGTGTTGGTACCGAATGATAGGTCTTTTGATAACTTCCATTTTTCAGATTACCACATACAAACCATGTCAGCATGTCCATGTAAGATTTTTAGATAACTTTCAATTAACACTGAATATGTCCTAAAAAGTGATCAACGTTTTGCAACATATTCTCCTCTAAACATATATTATAATTTATAAACACAAATTTCACATTAACGCACAACAACCAGAGGAAAAAGTAACTACGTCTAAACATTTTATTTATAAAGCACAAATCATGTGACCAACGTCAAATAAGCTGAATGAAACTTCAAGCTGTGCTTGACTAATTTTAACTTTTCCATTCAGCCAAGTAACTATAACAGGAAACCAGCCCTCATAACCATAATTATTAAAAGCTCCTGCTTCTCGCGCCTAGGCCTGTTTTCCAGGCGAGGCTCAATAAATGTGTTTCTAGTTCCTAGGCGAGCGCTTCGGCATTGTCTAGCTCATCTAGGTAGAGAAGGAAGTAATCCAAAATTCAAAAAATTAAGAATTGTGCTTGAAGAATTAAAAAGATCCCAACAATTACAAACACCGAAGCCTTGAGCTAGGGCTGGCATCAAGACCATGTGATTGCAGAAGAAAATTGCAAAAGTGTGCCATCTGATTCTTCGCTAGATAAAGCGAATTAGTAAATCCGAAGATTGGGAGTTGTGTGGAACCAAGAAGGCGACATGAACATGAGAAGACAAAAGCCGAGCAAACGAACGCAAGAAGTACAATTGAAACTTAGATCTAGGTGAGGTAAAAGAAATTACATTGAGCATGTTCGGCACAATTAGATGATATTAAATATTATACAATAGCCTTTGTCTACTGAATTCTCAGTTCAAATATACTTATAAACATTATGACAACCATCAATTATTCAAGATATAGACAAAGCAGGCATTATCAAAATACCAAATTACCGAATGAATTTAACATCAAATAACCACGACAGTACTCACCGAGGCAGATGAGCAAACGGCTTGGTAGATAAACAAACAGTCAGCATAGAGTGAGGTTGACCTCCCCATAGCGCCACCACCGACGTACCAGCACAAGGTAAAATTGCCATCCCTATATACTCTCTGCATAACAACAAACCATAAATAACTAATACGTGCCCAATCCTATAATTTCAATTTAAAAAAACTCATTTCCCTGTTACATCTTCAATTATGAACAAAATTAACGTGTTTATCAACATCTCGATAGAAATAAAATATAATTGACTAATAAAAGGTTATGTTAAGGGCTAGGGTCTGTCCGTCAGAAATGAAAGGTAATAAATAAATAAATAAATAAATACAAGTGAAGTGATGAGGAATAAATATGGGAACCTGAAACTGAAGCAATAAACCGAGTGAGAACGGAGATGAAGGTACTAGAAAGAAAGAAAGAAAGAAAGAAAGAAAGAAACTCATTTGAGAGATGATATACATATAGGAAACTAAACCCACCTAGCAAAAGCCCTACGAGTCTCTGTTAACTTGGATATTTTACAATATATTATGTTCAATTTTCATACTATTACAAAACCGACCTTAGCTCAGTTGGTAGAGCGGAGGACTGTAGTGGTTAACCGTTGGATATCCTTAGGTCGCTGGTTCGAATCCGGCAGGTCGGACTTCTCTTTTTTAACAAGACGACTCTTAAAAGACTTTATTTTTATAATACGCTGTGTATGACTTTGATAATTCATAGCTTCTTTAACATGATTTTCTTGAATTTTTTTTCATTGAGTCGATAATTAATTTTACTAACCTTGTCATGGTCGATCTATTGTAATAAATATATATTGGTTGTTCAAACTATCAATACATGATATATTTGTCAAATCAGCCATACATAGGGATGGCTGGAAAACAAATTGTCTGGTAGATATATTTGAAAACCAACGAGTATGTGATTAGTTTTATAAAATTTTCATGGTTTGAAATAGGTATGTGATTAGTTATAAAATTTTTCATGGTATGAGACAGATATGAGATTAGATGATATCTAGCCCGATTACGCAAACTACATACTCGTTTGCCCAAAGTCCTAAACTATACACAAATCATATGTCCAGAATGTTGTTCTCTCTTAACCACTGTCTATTAATAGGGGTGTAAATTCTATCTAGTTGGTGGGTTGATGGGTTACAGGTTGACGGGTTGAAATGTGCAACCTAAACCCGACCAATTTTATTATTCATGTCAAATATTTCAAAATTAACCGCACACATATAAATTCGGCCCAACTTGAACATGGCCCATTTAACTCGTTTTATTTGTAAATTGGTCATACATGTTCGACAAGTTATAAGCGAATAGATTGTTATGTATAGATTTCTAGATCTTTATTGTTGTTTTCATTTGGTTGTGAACTTATGACATCCAAAGGATGCATTGCGAACGTACGATCATTTATAACTAACATATTTATATTATCCATATATGCACAAACAATGACAAAAAACGAGGAGAAAACATACTTTGCCCATAAGAACAAAAAGAATTTGAATATTCACGTGAGGAAGCTATGTCACACCCGGCCATAGGGGCCTAGACGTATGACAAATAGTTGGTATCGGTTTTGAAATTATATCATGTTAGTGCACGGTTTCGGTGTCCGTAGCGATCGAATAAGTTATAGTTAGTCTAGAATGTTTATTTAATGTAAATGGCCCATTCGCTATGGATTGTATAGCGAATGAGGCCCATTCGTTAGTTATTTAGACTAGTTCGTTAAAGTATAAGCCCATTCGTCATGAAGGCATAACGAATGAGGCTGGTTCGTTAAGGTATTACCATTCATTATGGAAGCATAACGAATGGAGTCTAATTCGTTACGAAGATATAACGAATTAGACGTAACTTAACGAACTAGAGCATACGGCCTATAAATAGGCATATCCATGCTCATAATTAGTATGTACATATTTATAGATCTAGATCTAAGTAATTATGCTCTCAATAAGTTATTTATCCACCATAATGTATTCATCACATATTTATCAATAAACTATGTATTTAAAGTATTAATATCATATTGTATAATCGATGTATCGACGCGGCTAGATCTTGGAAGGTTCTCTCAATTGGTAACAGAGCGCGTGGCTGCTCTCGGTGCATTGATTAAGGTATGAATTTGAGTTCTTCGTGTTCTTCGGGTTTTGGTCAGATATGGAGTAAATTAGTGTGTTATTGGTGGATTTGATGGTGAATTAGTGTTTATTGATGGAAGATGAAGCTTCTTGTGTAATTTGGTGTTAAGTTATGGTGTATTGAGTGATTCACCATGGAAGAGCATGTTAACTTTTGATTCGGTTTATGATGATTTAGTGATTGTTAAGTTAATTGGATGATGGATTTGTGTTTATGATACAAATCCACATGTTTCTGTGGATTTTGGTGATTAATTATGGTATATTGAAGGTTTTGTCATGAAAGAGCATGGTTACGGGTTGATTCAATTGGTGTTGAATCAATGGTTATTTAGTGAAATGGAGGATTGATTCGTGTTTCCGAAGAAAATCCGAGTATTCGTGGTGAATTTCATGATTTATGATGGTGTTTTGATGATTTCACCATGGATGCAGCTTGAAATTTGCAGAATCCGGCCAGATCTACTTTTTCCGGCCATGTAACAGTTTTTTCCGGCAAAAATCGTTTTTCCGGCGTACTGTTCAGATCCAACAACCTGATTCGTTGGTTACTGTAGCTAATTCGTTAAGGAAGTTTAACGAATCTACTGTAGCAATTCGTTATGGAAAATTTAACGGATTAAGTTAATTCGTTAAGGTTATGATAACGAATTAGAGTGATTCGTTAAGTTAAAGATAACGAATTAAGGAGATTCATTAAGCTAATTCGTCATGGTAATTCGTTAAGTTAATGATAACGAATTAAGATAATTCGTTAAGTTAAAGGTAACGAATTAAGGTGATTCGTTATGTGTATAACGAAGTGGAAATCTTAACAAATTGGAGGCCATTCGTGTAACTGTTATAACGAATCGGAGTTGGTAGTTTATAACGAATTGAGTTAATTCGTTAAGTGTGTAACGAATTGGAGTTTAAGTTTACAAATTGGAGAGCACGAACTAAGATTGGATATTTATAACGAATTAGAGAGGTGATTCGTTAAAAAAAAGAGTAAAATGGCGGGAACACTTTTCTTGCGCGAATTTTTTCCCGAATACTACTCGTGATTGAAATTCCATTCTCGAAAATTTTGGCGATAATATTTATTTTTCAAGAACTTTCGGTGAATTTTTGGCAGAAAAATCGGGAAAAATTTTCTTAACTGAAATTTTTCTGGGATGTTCCTAATGTATTGGAGACTCTTCATGCAAATTTTGGTTATATATTTTTCGGCCGACTTTTTATGTTTTTCGACTGGCCGAGGGGGAGACCGCGAGTAATTTAAGGAAAAGTTTGTGAATTTGGAGATTATTCAAGACTTTGCCGAAATTGTCAAGAAAAGGGGGAGATAAATTTTTATTTGAGTTTATTTTCCTACGTTTGCAAGTTTCTTGAAAATTACTGCATTTCGGATGGTAATTCATGTTTACAAAGCTACATTTGACTGAGTTCAAGACTGCAAGTGTTCTTCTACTGGTGATTGATATGTTCAAGAATGAAATGACTATGTGGGATACGAGTTTCTGTTCGTTTACTTCTTTCTGAGGGACTTGATCCTGACTATGTTGGCTACGAGTATACGGCGGATTACTTCTGTTGAGGGGGACGATTCTCGAATGGGTTGATCTTATTGAAGAATATACGACTCTTGTCATTTGATTGAAAAATTTGATCATTTGGGGTTTATTAATGGAGGTTGGAACTCTGAATCATATGCCCAAACATTAGTGCATCTTCGCGAACGAGATGTGGAAGAGCTTCATAGAGTTATTTGGGATAAACGTTATCAAGAGAGGGAAAACCGAAATGAAAGATGTTGAATGATTGAGTTGTTCATGAATATGTATGACGAGGTTAAACGTAAAGATATGTTTTCTTTACCAGTGCTGACAGATAGCTGATGACTTGCTGCTGATTGTTAAAAGATTGAACCATATCATACGCCAGTGGATAATCGGGATGATCTCCAAGAGTTGCTCACTTTGAGGGGGGAGATCTAATATGAGAAGCTACAAGTTATTGGTTTGCTGAAAAAGATTTAAAGATTGTTTGTTTGCACAAGCCCGAAACTCATCAGTCAAGGGGGAGTCTGTTAGTGCACGGGTTGTGACTGGTGATCTGCAGTTAAAGTATTCAAGGATAAAGTATTCGATAGCTACGGAAAAGGGGGAGTCTGTTAGTGCACGGTTTCGGTGTTCGTAGCGATCGAATAAGTTATAGTTAGTCTAGAATGTATATTTAATGTAAATGGCCCATTCGCTATGGATTGTATAGCGAATGAGGCCCATTCGTTAGTTATTTAGACTAGTTCGTTAAAGTATAAGCCCATTCGTCATGAAGGTATAACGAATGAGGCTGGTTCGTTAAGGTATTACCATTCGTTATGGAAGCATAACGAATGGAGTCTAATTCGTTACGAAGATATAACGAATTAGACGTAACTTAACGAACTAGAGCATACGGCCTATAAATATGCATATCCATGCTCATAATTAGTATGTACATATTTATAGATCTAGATCTAAGTAACTATGCTCTCAATAAGTTATTTATCCACCATAATGTATTCATCACATATTTATCAATAAACTATGTATTTAAAGTATTAATATCATATTGTATAGTCAATGTATCGACGCGGCTAGATCTTGGAAGGTTCTCTCATATCAGAGTTTATTTTGTTGCAGCGGAAAATTCTTTTGACAAAATATTTCTTTATATAAACAGGGATTTAAATACCCTTGATGATATAAAACATTTATTTTAACATAATCATGTTTTATAAGGAGTTTAACAAAATGAGCCCACGGATCATTCTATATCTCCAATGAGTTGTCTCCCTGTTACTCTACTGTCCTTATCACTTACTACTTATTACCTGAAAATGTTTAAAATAATACGTCAGCTAAAAGCTGGTGAATAACATTAACAAACACAAAGTATTTTATGTTGGCAAGAATTTGAAACCCGTTTAATCGTAATTTGTATTAGTATATCTACACACTCAGCGGGACTGTTTCACCCGAGTGTACAACCACGGAGCACACTAGTCTTTTTACTCAGATTGACCGTAGTTTTACGTATGCCCACAGATAAGTCTTTTTACTAGCCATGTTACGGCCTTTCATCCGTAATGCGTGTATAAACTTGGATCCAGCTATACGTGCACTTATGGCCTGAATGCTATGTCGTTAGATTACCTATACGCATCAAACGTTTTTAAAAACCATTCAAGCCATGTGTTTTGATTTTTAAATCATATATAAAATGCTTAATGTTTTCGCGTTAGTTTTAGAGTCAATGTACTCACCTTTGTTATGATCAAAATGTCTTTACCGATTTATGTTGTGCATGTTATCTCGAACCTGTAGTTACGGGAATATCTATGTATGAATATCTAGATCAAGTGATCTAGCTTTAGACCTTTAGTCTAATTTGTAGTTTTAAACCTTGATAAAACATTTATTTTGATATAAAAGTCATTTTTATTCAAAAAAGCTTATTTTAGTTCGCATAATGTTTGGTGTGGCATGCTTTGGCCTAGTAGGTTTGAACACTCTCATCAAGCTCTCCAGGAAAGTAAACGGGTCCCGCGGTTGATTGGGATTTATACGAATTACTTTCCTTAGACAAAAACTCGACTACCGGTATTGTCACCCTTCCAATTACTACATGTCCGTCATGCTTTTCTTGTTTAATTATTTTTAAATATATTTTATATAAATAAATTAATGTTTCTTCATTTAGAAGAAAGTCAATTAACAATAACATTTGCGTGTAAAACTTTATGTTTCTTAATAATAAATAAACGTTAATTTTTGTAAGTCTTTATATGTATATATATATATATATAACTTAAATATATCAATAAACTTTTCAAGGTTTAGGCTATACCCTCGACTAGGATCTAAGAAATGAAATAGAATATCTTAAACATAACTCTTACTTTAAAATGGGTATAACGCTTAAGGACGAACGATGAGTACTTCGACTATATGTAGGTTGTTAGGGTATGAAACGTCAAAAATCTAGAGTGGCGTCAGGACTCCAACTCGATGGCACAAACTACGAGAAAGTGAAAGTGGTTTTGTGTTTTTGGATGCCACAATAAGGAACCCATTTTCACTATTTATAGCCATCCTCGGTTAGACCGCCAATCACCACCATGCGACATGTGTCATTCTGGATGATGAGTCGTGCTATTTGATGTTGATATGTGGCATTATAATTTATTAGTCATTAGCCACATGTCACTTTGTGAGGATACATGTGGTTACATGTTGACATGTGTCCTTCCATATTGCCACCACGTGACATGTGTCTTTTTCATGGTGATGAGTCATAGGACATGTGTTGATTCCACATATCTTTAGCTAAATGACTAATTGATCATTAAACTTACTAAATTGACAAAATTGGTATTAAAACTTTATGGATGTTACGAGCTAACTCTACTTACTCATATGCAGGAAGGTTTACTTGTGAAAAACTAATACAATCAGATGAATAACAAGTACAAAGAGAATGTCAAAAATGTAATGGAATGTTAAATTCGTCACATGAAATACCATGTCTATGCCATCACCATTTTGATGGAGTGGTAAGTGAGGGTTTTTTTTTTCTTAAAAGGGTTTCATACTTTTATTTAAAAAAGTTATTTTAGATTATATACTATATTACTTCTAGGTTTAATATGAACTAGTAGTAGTCAGGTGTTCACACGATGCAGCGGAGAATAATACTTAAAGGTTGTTAGCAAGCCAAGCCTAGCCGAGCCAAGGCCTGCTCGAGCTCGACTCAAACTTCATATCGAGGTGACTGGCTTAGTTCAAAATTAAAGATGAAATCTTAAACTCAAGTTCGTCTTGATTATTTTGATATTTATATAATTTAAGTACTTTTAATCATATTTTGTAAAATATATATGACGAAAAAAAATAAAGTTGGGTAATATTTGGATAAATATGATTTGCCAAAGTTGTAAGTATTCTTAAATTAAAATTGTCAAAAGTTTGATTATGTTTTTCATCAAAAAGATAAAGGGCTAGATATGTAAATATTTATCCTTTAACAACTTGCACATTCATGCATATATCTAAGGCCATGTGTAGTGGGCGCCGATTTGGGCGAAATTTGGGCGTGAACACCGCCCCCCACCCCCCGCGATAAGTGGGCGAAAAGGGGCGGGGGCGGGGTTCTTTCGTCGCCTAGGTGAAGAAAATAATAATATTATTATATTACATGTTGTGTGTGTATATGTATATGTATATATGTTGTGTGATATATATATATATATATGTATATATGTTGTGTGTGTATATATATGTACATGTATATGTATATATGTTATGTGAGTGTATATATATGTATATGTATGTTGTGTGTGATATATATATATATATATATGTATATGTATATGTATATATGTTGTGTGTGTGTGTATGTATATGCAAAATGAATCCTAGAAACAACCCGTACCAACCGAACCACCCATTCCTTCCTTTCGGTCAACACCATGGTTCGCAAAACCAACCGAACGTGAACTTACAATGGAACCTGATGAACCTAAACCAACGAGCTATCCGTTTCAATTTCCCGACCCGAACCTAAACATGTACGCCAAACAAGCTATATGTTTTTTTTTATATTTTTAGTTATGTATTTTTTTGTATTTCTTTTTAATTTTAATGCATTATTATTTAATTATTTGAAAAAATAGTTTTTTATTTGATTAATTTAATTATAAAAAGAAAATAATAAAAAAAGATACTGTGGGCCAATTTGTAGTCCCTACACCATTACACCCCAAAAACAAATTCTCACCCTTTGCTGACTGACGCCACATGTCACAATTCGCTCCCATTTGTAGCCCCTCCACTACACATAGCCTAAGTAGTAATGATTTGTATATTTTAAATAATCTTTTTGTTTTGAAAAAAAAATTATACTTAAAACATCAGAAAAATAAGCGTGTTTAAATAGGCATGTCAAGATTTTTTTTTAGTTGTATTTTTGTAAAACATATATGAATAAAACAAAAAAGAATAAAGTTGAGTAAAAAACAAGTAAACATGAAAGAAAGTTTTAACTGTTTCTGAAATTTATAACAGTTGAGTACGGTTGTAAGACCATAGCCCTAATTATTTTTAGGGAATGAAAATTATGTTGGTGGATTGTGTTTAAAAGAACATTTTTTTTCTCCATTTTTACACATGTACCTTATGAATTGAGAATTGTAAACTTCTTAAAATAAGTTTTCAAATTTATCATTTATTTATGTATTACATAGGGGAGAGAGATTTTAAAAACCTATTCATTTGTAAAAACTTTAAAAACCAAACCTGGACCAAATATTTAATTAATTATTTAAGAATTTGTGGTTGTTAATTAAACAACAAAAAAATTATGAAGGAGAGTGAAATAATAATATTAAATTATAAAGGGGTATTTAAGTAAAAATGCAAACAAGAAAAAAAAACAACAATCATATTCTCTTTCATTTGTTGTTTTTTGACATTTATTTATTTATTTGAACGACCAACCAAGTAACGTCGGGTACTCCGTACACAACCCCCATTGGCTAAAGGTAGCCCGAGCCGGCCACGAGTCCGGACGGACGGAGCCCATAGCGGTCCACCTATTGAGGGATTCTCCGGATAAAACCCGACCTCCACGCCCGCCAAACGGCATGACAACGAGAATTTCTGTAAAACCGGCTAAGATCAGGACTCGAACCCTGGCAAACCAGGGTCATCCCTCATATCTCCCATATAAATTGGTGATAGTGAGGTTTGAACCTCCTACCTCTCACTAGTAAGGTGAGTGCTCTACCATTGAGCCACATCCAAATTATATTTATTTAATCTCTATAAATCAATTTTTTAAACTAAAAATATGATTTTTTATAATATACATGTGACAGTTGCTCACCTAAAAATAAAATTTCAATAAAGTTTGATGTTTTTTCTATAACAAACTAATTTTATAAAAAAAATAACTTTTAAATATAAACCAACAAGTATCCATGTGTAATAGCATCTTGCTCAAACCATTATCTTTTTCAATATTTAGATTAATCAAATCTATATAATCATCACTTTATTTTTATGGAGAATTACACATACAAACACATAATTTATACAAACTACGCGAATTAACTAAATACACAAATTATAAAATCTATACAAATTACATAATTTACCTCAAGTATACAAGCTACACAATACACAAAAGGACATAAGTTACCGAAATTACATCTACACCAATTTCACAAATTACCTAAGATTACATTAATTACTAAATTATCAATTACGTATACTACACAAGATACATAAATTACATGACACAAAATACACATATTACATAAAATATATAAATTACACATGTTACATAAATATCACTGATTTTTTATGTTTAATATTATTTATGTGTAACTAAAATCCATAATTTAAAAAATATAGTACTTTATAAAATTCTAAAAATAAACATGAAAACGGTGGTCATGCTAAAAACATTCTATTCGCCAATCCTTTCTATTTTTTTAACTATGCGAGTATACGAGTTTGCTCAACATTATGAAATACCTGAAAATTTTCATTTAAAGTTGAGTCTGCATAACGTTCTTATTATTATGGCTAAATAAAAAAGTATTATTGAAAAAAATATCATAATAGTATAATAGATAGAAATATATGATATTTTTATAGAATATAAGAAGTTTAAAAAGTAATAATACAGAAAGAGAGTGTGTTTGATTTAATTAGGAGAGAGAGTGTGACGGTAAGACCATATTACCTGTTTATTATTATAATGAATTATGATGTGGTTAAATCTGGTCCACAAAATTGGTTCTCAAATTTTTAAAACTCAAATGGTCCTTAAATGAAATCATCACATGTATTATTATATATATATATATATAGGAAAGGGTTATTCTAAAAATAAGTAGTTTCCTAGGAAGACTAAGAATAAATCATAGCCATTGGATTATATCAATCAATGGTTGAGATTTAAAATTACTAAAAACCGTCATAGTTTCCTAAAATTGCTCTTTTACCATTATAACCGACATAGTTTCATGGAATTATTCTTTCACCATAGTTTTTAATGCCAAAAGTCAAAATTCTATTGGTTCTTATCATTCTTAGGAAACAACTTCTTTTTATTTGAACCCTTTTCTATATATATATATATATTAGATTTTATCTCCCGTATTACGGGTTTTTTTTTCATTATTCGTTTATAATATTTATATTTTTGGATTTTAATTTTACTTATTGTAAGGAAGTTAATAATATACTTATGATTTAATAATGAAATTTTTTTTACAAATAGATGAGATGTTATAACCCGGTTTAAAACATATATAGGTTTGGTGAGACCCATGACCCGATTATTTTTTACTATAAAATTGTTTCCTAATTATAAATAATATCTTTTTTTAAAAAAATCATATATTAATTTTTTAGTATATGATTATTTTATAGAATTTTCATAACAAATATTTGGTGGGATTAATTTTTAATTTAACGAGATGTTATAACCCGTTTAAAGACTATCTGGGTTTGGTGAGACCTATAACCGTGAATTCGGGTAAAATGTATGAGAAGCCTCCATTTATAAATAATGCAATCTGGTGGCTTGAGAGAATGTAAGGAGCAACCAGGGAGCTTTTAAAGATTTCGTTTTTATATATATTAGTTTTTCACGGGCGCATTGCGTCGGGGTAGATTGCTAAATCCCGAGTGGCAGTATATCCCAAACGTCGTCGGTCCGGGTGTTGAGGTTGTAAGTTGAAGTGAGTTCGGTTTTTTCGGTTACGTGCGTTCTGGTATTGACACTAAAACAGAAAAGAAAATGAAAAACTATATAAATTGAGGTAAGCCAATGGGGTTGCGTCAATCGGTATAACTCGGGCGTTGTTCAAACACGAGCGTTGAGGAGGTTAGTTTACGCAAATTCGGTTGGTCTCCGTTACATTTGTTACGGTGCCCTAACTAAAACAAAAACAAAGCAAATTAATTATTCGTCCGTTCTCGTTGCGTTCGTTACGTTACAATAACTAAAACAAAACGCGGTGAGTCTACGCGAACGCGGTTGATTTCCGTCACGTTTGTTAAGGTATAGGAACCAAATAAAAATGGCATTATGTCAGCTTACGTTATATTCGTAACAGTACCGAAACTTAAAAAAAAAAAAAGAAGCAAAATGCCTTCAACCACTAAGGTGCCGTCGAGTGGCCTAGTGAGGGCACTTGCGGCACCAAAGTTCTAATTTGTATATATTAGAAAGTAGTTTTTATCCCTCGTATTACGGAGGTTGTTTACATTATTCGTTTATAATATTTATATATATTTTTTTGAATTTTATTTTTATTTATTGTAAGTAAGTTAATAATATACTTATGGTTTAATTAAGAAAGTGTTTCACAAATAAATGAGATGTTATAACCCGATTTAAAAACCTATTTGGGTTTTGTGATACCCATGACCCACTTATTTTTTTTACTATAAAATTTTTTCTTAATTATAAGTAATATATTTTTTTAAAAGTCAGATACTAATTTTTAGTATATCCCTATTTTATAGAATTTTCATATCAAATATTTGGTGAGATTGATTTTTAATTTAATGAGATGTTATAACTCGTTTAAGGGCTATTTGGGTTTGGTGTGATCATACAGTGAATTCGGGTCAGATACATGAGAAGTCTTTATTTACAAATAAATCAATCTGGTGGTTTGAAAGAATTTAAAGAGGTTTCGTTTATATATATAATTACGATATTTTAAATTGTAATCGATAAGGATCACCGATCAAACAACAAGCTAGTGTCCCACATACAGATACGTTATCTAGATAAAAAAGGTTAATGAATGTCAAGATCTAAATATAGATTTGTATGACAAAATTACAAAATCCCATCCATATGAAAGAATGTAAACATTCGAATTTAAAGCAGGAAGCTTTGATAAGAACAAGAATGTCAAAATTAGGGATTTGAATGAACTACTAGGTTATTGATATGTGTATTACACGGGTGGAAATATAGAACTCGTCTAACAAACATATATAATTTTGGAGGAGATAATTTGTAATATAATTTTTGGTACGACAACATGATATATATTTCTTAATTATACTCGCACGAAAACAAGTTTCTTAAATATAACGTTCAACCAAAATAACACTCAATTTACAATTAGCAGAAGAGAAAATTATTGTTTGCATCCCTGTGGTTTTAGGGAGGAGGCACAATGAGTCCCCACAAAAATTGAACAGGTTGAGTCCCTGTGGTTTCGAAAATGAACTATTTGAGTCCTTGCTGTTACTTAACTATGTTAGCTTCAAGGGTGCAGATTCGACATTTCACTTCTATATATACATTGTCACTCTGAGTCCTTGAACTTTCATAATTGGTCACTTTGAGTCCCTTTCACCTTTTAACAAAAATAAATAAACTTGACCAATTTTTTTTTTAACAAAAATATACAAACTGAACCACCTTTTCAACAAAAATTAACGAACTGAACTACTTTTTAACAAAAATAAACGAACCAAACTAACTTTTTAAGCAAACTAAATGAACCGAATCATTTTTTTAACAAGTAGTTCATTTCGTTTAACAAAAATAAACGAATCAAACTTATTTTTTAACAAAAATAAGCGACCCAAACTTGTTTTTTAACAAAAATAAACAAATCAAGCTATCTTTCTAACAAAAATAAACAACCCAAACTTGTTTTTTCTAAACAAAAATAAACAAACCAAACTTATCTTTTAACAAAAATAAACGAATCGAACTACTTTTTTTTTCTACTAAACTAAACGAACCGAGCCACTTTTTTTAACAAGTAGTTTAGTTCATTTCATTTAACAAAAATAAGCGAATCCAACTACATTTGAACTAAACAAAAAAAAAAAAGAATCAAACTTATTTTTGAACAAAAACAAACTAACCAAACCTCTTTTTTTGACAAAAATAAACTAACTAAACAACTTTTTTAACAAAAAAACACCGAAATACTCTTTTTAATACAAAAAAGCAAAACTAACAACTCTTTTTTACTAAACTAAACGAACTGAACAATTCTCTTAAACAAAAACAAACATAGAATTACTTTAAAAAACGAACCAAACTTATTTTTAACAAAAAAAAAAACAGACCGAACTACTTTTTTTACCAAAAATAAATGAACCATTTTTTTAAAACAAAAATAAGCAAATCGAACTTATTTTTAATAAAAATATCGTCGTAGCTTGTGTTAAGGTGGAGTGGGATTGCGACTTGATTGCTTATTTTAGAAGTAATTACGTCGGTTTAGTTTAGTAAAAATTAGTAAAAAAAATGTTCGCTTATTTTTGCTAAAAACGTACTTCGATCGTTTATTTTTGTTAAAAAGCCCATATACTATTAACAAAACAGGTGAGCCTGATTTAATTAAGCCCATCTGAAACAAGCTAGCCCATTAATTTAAGTTAAACAAACAAGCCTAATTTAGCAAGAACATTGGTTAACTAAAATACCAACTTAATTAATTATACGGTTAATTAACAAATATATATATATAATAGTTAGCCATGCACAATTAAAAAAAGGGATTACTATTGGCTCCGAGCATAACTGGATCCATGTGAGTTTCTAGCCCCACTTTCTTGTTATGTTTTCGGGGCTGTGTGCGTACTCGATGTGATTAGTTAATACACTTACCTTAATTGATAAGTGTATGCCTTATATGATCTATGTATGAATGAATGCTTGTCGGTGCGCGAATAATCTTCGGATATTACACGTACTGCCAGGTGATGGTTTGATGATATGAATGTTGTACATGATGAACGAATGATGAATGTACGTATGAACTTATAATTATATATATAAATAAAGGTATGGCATGATAGTATGGAAGAAAGGGAGACCGAACCCTAATAATATCCGAGGATGAAGGGCACCAGACCCTAATAATATCCGAGGATGGAGGGCACCGGACCCTAATAATATCCGATGATGGAGGGTACCGGACCCTAATAATATCCGAGGAAGAAGGGAAACCGGACCCTAATAATATCTGAGGATGTAGGGCACCGGACCCTAATAATATCCGAGGTATGTAGGGCGAAATGCTCTTTAACGTAACGTTTGTTATGAATATATATGGATGAATGATGAACAGGTTATGTATGTAATGCGTACATTCGGGCACGTATATGTGTATGAAAAGTAAGTTAATAGATGAACTAGAACTCACTCAGCGTAGCTGACTTTTAGTATGCACACAGGTGAGTAGGATGAGGCATCTCGCTTGATGAGGACACATGGCATGGAATTGAAGATGCTGGCATCTCAAGGCAATGTTATGTTATTTTAAAGACTATGTTTTATGATTAAACGACTTCAATGTTTGTTAAGACAAAGATTTGAAGGATATGTATTATATTATGGTTGAAGTTTTATTTTCCGCGTAAAGTTTTAATTAACACTGATATTTAGAACTGTGTTTATGAGTAAATCCAACGTCCAAAGTGAGGCACCGTTAACGGGCCCTTACAAGTTGGTATCAGAGCCAGGGCCGGACTGATGGTGCCAGGTCCTGCGAGGACGCTGGACCCCTAAGGGGGGGGGGATGGATTGTGGCATCCCACATCGGTTGGGAAGGAGAACTAAGCCTTATTTATAAGGAGGTGGATACCTTCCCCGTCATAACGCGTTTTAAGCGCTTAATGGTAGTGGATGAAAGGATAATTCCACAATTAAGCGTGCTCAGGTGGGAGTAGTATGAGGCTGGGTAACCACCTGGGCAACCAAAAGGAAATCCATGAGGCGATGGTGGTACGTCCCGCCTAAAACGGACAATATTATGGTGTGGTGGTAGTTGGGCTGTTACAGATGGTATCAGAGCAAAGTTCGAGAGATTTAAGCATCCACATGCTTAGACTCGAACAGAGAGTGGGATTAAAGTAAGAAAAGAAAGGAGATGTCAGTTCAATAAAACCATGTGTCACTCAAGCAATCTCAGTAAAGGTAAAGATATTATTGAATAATGCATGTTAATGTTAGCTTAATTGTTAAAGAAGGGATATGTGAATGTTAGAGATATGATTAATTGATTATCTGATTGATTGACTGTTTAAAAGTAGAACTTAGCACAAACAGACTCATAAAGGGAATTGTATAGGACACAGAAAGTAACGTGATCAGCTAATCACAGCTGGCCACTATTATTACCTGTTAGACTTACTATCCTTGTACTAAATAGTTCCTTGGGTGATGGTTTTTGTGTTTGCCCCTTCCAAAATGATGGCTAGAGCTAGGGCAGTTGTTGGAACATGAGGTCGCACTGGACATCATGGTAGGCCACGCACTGTCCGACCACCTTTTGTAGAATCAGCCTCTAACCCAAGAGAAGAAGGAAGCGCAGCAGGGCGAAACCTGAGCAACAACGAAGGGCATCAACCTGACCCTTTGATTCAAGCAGCAATTGTTCAAGCTGTAGTCGCCGCTGTGAAGAACTTGAGTCCTGAAGGGTCTGATAGAAGTCATGCAAGAACTTCTGAGCGGTCAGGAGAGAATGGTAAGAGAGGTGATGAGAGAAAGAGAGAGAAGGGTGATTCAAGTGAAGTTCGGTCTGTTAAGGTCGATGACAGGAAAAGAGGCCGAGGCGGGTGTAACTATAAGTCTTTCAAGGGATACGACCCGCCGAAGCTAATTGGTTTGAGAGACGCAATCTCTACTCTTTAATGGATAACCACAATGGATAAGGTTATCCGAATTAGCGAGTGCCGTCCCGACCAAGTTGTGGGTTATGCTACCCAATCATTTGGTGATGAAGCTATGTACTTGTGGGAGTATGTTGAACAGAGGAAAACCCGAGAAGAGATTAAAGCTATGAGGTGGGATGATCTGAAGGAATTGGTAATGAAGAATTTTTGTGCGGATGCGGAGGTTGAAGGGTTGAAATGAAGTTCTTGAATCTGAAGGCGGGTAAGATGACACACCGCGAATACACCATTGAATTCAACCGCATGTCTAGGTTGGTGCCAGACCTGGTGAACACCGAAGCCAAGCGGATTAAGTGTTACATCAAGGGACTGCCACAGAATGCTCGCGTCTTGGTCATGGATAGTAGACCTGGTACCTTTGATTCTGCTGTAGGGCTTGCATAAATGGTCTACGAAGACTTTTTGGCAGATGATGTGGTGGCGGAAGAAAAAACGGATAAGAAGTGGGTCGCTCCTGTCAAGCGATCAGGTACTTAGTTATGGAACCCTAAGGACAATAAGCAAAGGGTGTGGAGAGAAAGACATGCAAGACGTGTGGAAAGGTGCACGGTGGTGAGTGCAAGTTGGGTACTGGTTCGGATGTGTGTCACAAATGTGGGAAGACGCATGGCAGAGAGTGCAAGATTGGGACAAATGCCTACTATTAGTGTGGAAAGGTGGGGCACTATGCTAGCGAATGCAATGCGAAATCCACATGTTATAAGTGCGATAAGACATGTCATTTTGCAAGGGAATGCACTGAGGGTGAAGCTGGAGGAAGTGGGAAGAAGGATGGAGATCAAGCTAGGCCAAGGACCAGAGCCTACATGCTAACCCAAGAGCAATCCAAACAAATTCCAGATGTCGTGACCGGTACGTTTCTAGTAAACGACATTTTTGCTTTCGTATTATTTGATTCAGGTGCCAACAAAACTTTCTTAGCCACACCATTTAGTAAACTAGCTAAAATGAAATATTGCCGAGTGTCTGAAACCTTTATAGTAGAAACCGCTAGTGACACCTCGGTTAAAATAATGAAAATGGTTAAGGACTGTAAGATAGAGTTATAGGGGCATGAGTTCCCTATTACTTTGTATGTTATGACCTTAGGAGGGTTCGATGTGGTTTTGGGAATGGATTGGTTAGCTGAGTTTGAAGCTCAGATAGTGTATAAGAGTAGGATAATAAGGTCAAAGTCCTTGGATGGTAGTGCGGCGACGGTTTATGGTGATAAGGAAAGTTCCGGGCTTAATGTCATTTCGATGATAAAAGCTTAGGGTTTGTTAAGGCGAGGGTGCGGTGCCTACCTGGCGTATGTTGTCAACGCTATGGCCGAGACGAAAGAAGTGAAAGATGTTCCTATCGTGCGCGATTACCTAGAAGTATTCCCCAAGGATCTTCCGGGGTTGCCACTAGAGCGAGAGATAGAATTCCAGATAGATTTAATACCAGGAGCCCAGCCCGTCACGAAAGCGTTTTACCGTCTAGCACCGTCCGAGATGAAAGAACTGATGTACCAACTGCAAGAGCTCCTCGACAAAGGTTTTATAAGACCAAGTGTTTCCCCGTGGGTCGCACCAGTATTATTCGTTAAGAAGAAGGATGGAAGTATGAGAATGTGCATTGACTATCGTGAGTTGAACAAGCTTATGGTAAAGAATAGATATCCTTTTCCAAGGCTTGATGATCTGTTTGACCAACTGCAAGGTTCAAGTTGGTTCTCACGAATAGATCTCAGGTCAGGCTATCATCAATTGAAAGTGAAAGAGGCATACATTCCTAAGACAACGTTTCAGACGCGGTATGGCCACTACGAGTTCCTCGTGATGCCATTTGGTCTCACGAATGCTCCCGCAGCATTTATGGACATGATGAATAGGGTGTGTCGGCCGATGTTGAATAAGTCAATTATCGTCTTCATTGATGATATATTGATTTATTCAAAGAGTGAGTTTGATCACGTAGAGCATTTGAGGGAAGTGTTGGAGGTTCTGAAGGAAGAAAAGTTGTATTCTAAATTTCCAAAATGCGCGTTCTGGTTGCGAGAAGTGCAATTTCTAGGTCACGTGATCAATCCTGTAGGGATTACCATGGACCCAGCTAAGATTGAGGCGATAACTAATTGGAAGACTCCGCAGAACCCGACTGGCATACGAAGTTTCCTAGGGTTAGCTGGCTACTATAGGAGATTCATCAAAGGTTTCTCCAAGATAGCCGCATCGTTGACCGGTATGACTCGAAAGTCTATAGTATTCAGTTGGGGCAAGTTTCAAGAGGAATCTTTCGAAAAATTAAAGAGAAGACTCATGCAAGCTCCAATCCTTGCTTTACCCTATGGTGACGAGACTTGGTTGTTTGTACAGACGCCTCGTATCGTGGGTTAGGTTGTGTGCTAATGCAACG
This sequence comes from Bidens hawaiensis, assembly GCF_021521415.1. Classification (NCBI taxonomy): domain Eukaryota; kingdom Viridiplantae; phylum Streptophyta; class Magnoliopsida; order Asterales; family Asteraceae; genus Bidens; species Bidens hawaiensis. The sequence goes on from NW_027496228.1 coordinate 164,018, forward strand.
AGTGAAAGTTATAGTTTATGCGTCTAGACAGTTGAAAGTTCATGAAAGTACCTACCCGACGCATGATTTAGAGCTAGCAGTAGTAGTGCATGCTCTTAAGATTTGGAGACACTACTTATATGGTACTAAGTGTACTATTTACACCGATCATAAGAGTTTGAAGTATTTCTTTGAGCAAAAGGAACTGAATATGAGGTAGAGTAGATGGATGGAGTTGATAAAGGACTACGACTGTGATATAAAGTAATATCCTGGTAAAGCTAACGTGGTCGCCGATGCGCTAAGCCGTAAGAATGAAGAAGTCATTGCAACAGTGAAGTCATACCAATTGATTATGAATTCAAGTCTTTTTGAAGAAGTCATCAAAGTGTAGTCCGAGGTACGGGTAGATGAAGGGCTAGTAAAGAAGGAAAGGATTTTCGGTCAGCAGGACGAGTTGATGGAAAACACGTATGGTGTTAAGACTAGATTTGACCGTGTGTGGATTCCACGTCATGGAGGTCTTAGAGGTCGAATCTTAGATGAAGCTCATAAGTCTAGGTATCTGATCCATCCAGGATCCAATAAGATGTACCAAGACTTGAAGAGAGACTATTAGTGGCCGGTTATGAAAACTGATGTGGTAGATTATGTCAGTAAGTGCTTAAGTAGTTTACAAGTTAAAGCCAAACATCAGAAGCCTTTTGGGAAGATGCAACCTTTGGAATACCTGAATGGAAATGGGAACACATCACCATGGATTTCATAACTAAGCTACATCGTACAGATAAGCATCATGATACCATCTGGGTGATTGTGGACCGTTTGATCAAAAGTGCTCACTTTCTGCCTCTACGAGAGGCTATCTCGTCAGAAACGTTAGCCAGCTTGTTCATAAAAGAGGTTGTGACTAAGCACGGAGTGCCACTGTCGATTGTGTTCGATAGAGATACTCGATTTACTTCAAGATTTTGGAAGAAGTTCCATGAAGCTATGGGAATGAGGCTGAACATCAGTAAGGCGTATCATCCTCAAATAGATGGACAGTCTGAAAGGACGATTCAAACCCTTGAGGATATGCTACCTGCTTGTGTCCTAGACTTTAGGGGAAGTTGGGATGATCATATGCATCTGGAAGAGTTCTCCTATAACAACAGCTACCATTCTAGTATTGGTATGCCACCATTTGAGATGATTTACGGTAGACGCTGTAGAACCCCAGTATGTTGGGGAGAGATTGGTCAGGAAGAGATGGGAAGTTTAGAAGTTGTTCAAGAAACCTCGACAAGGTTCGATCAGATCAAAGCAAGAATGAAAGCTGCTCAAGACCGATAGAAGTCCTATGCTGATAAGCGACGACGACCAATCGAGTTCAAAGTTGGTGACAATGTGATGCTCAAGGTCTCGCCTTGGAAAGGAATTATTCGCTTCAGGAAGAGAGGGAAGTTGAGTCCAAGGTACATTGGACCATTTAAAATCATAGATCGTGTTGGTGAAGTGGCTTACAAGTTAGAATTACCTGAAGATTTAGAAGAGATTCACTCTACCTTTTATGCTTCTCATTTGAGAATATGCCTAGCTGATGACACATCTCATGTGCCGTTAGTAGACATTGAGGTTGACCAACAGTTGAACTACGTCGAGCAGTCTGTTGGGATAGTGGACCGTAAAGAAAAACAGCTTCGTCATAAGGTTATCCCTCTAGTGAAAGTGATATGGAAACATCAAAAGGGATCGAATGCTACTTGGGAAGTTGAAGAAGCGATGCACAAGTTTTACCCCGCATTGTTTAAGTAAGAGTTAGGTTTCTACACGAAACCTCTTTTAAGGAGGGTAGACTTGTAACATCCCGAAATTTCAAAGAATGATATCTATTATATTATTTATTATGATGAAAAAGTTTACTTGAGTTAGTACGAAAATAATAAAATAATAAAGATCGAAAGATAAGTATGCTAATTAGATGGATTTAATTATGGACTAAAAAGGAAATATGGGCTTTAGGTCCATGGGCTTAAGTGAGTATAAATACCCCTTAAACCCTAATCCTTTCCATTTCCATCCATTCTACACCATAAAATACACACTTAAGCCAAAACACCCCCTAACCCTTGCGGCCAAGATCCGAACCCAAAATAAAGCATAGAAGTATTAGATCTTCAATCATACAAGCAAGCAAACGAGTCCTAGATCACGTATTAAAGCTAACCGTAGCTCGGAGAGAATCGTAAAGGTACGTTTTATCTTAAAGATTACATTTTTATAGTCCGTTTACTCTAAGGATTGATACGAAGGAAGATCGGTCATCCTTATGCAATAAAAATGTGAACTTGATGTTAAAAATGGACTAAATCAACTTGATTAGTCAAAGACCTAGCTGAAACGGGTATACGTTCGATAAAGGTTTAAGATTTATACCTAAACTGGGTTAGATATTGATGATGTAACAATACTGGGTGTAAAACGGTTTAGGAGAATGGAAAAAGGTGGTTAAAGTTACGATATGGACCATTAACAGTTACATGGGCAAAGAAAGGAATAAAGATAGAAAACAAATAGGACCTGAAAGCATCAGACATGGAGTTCTCGATGACCTGAATTCTCGGTCAACACGGGTTCTCGGTCAAACACGGGTTCTCGGTCAAACATGGCTTCTCTGCCCCGATTTCTCAGTTGACTAGTTTCTGTTTGGGCTTTGGGCCTGGTCTCAGCTGGCCTAGATACTATTAACAAACAGGTGTGCTTGATTTAATTAAGCCCATCTGAAACAAGCTAGCCCATTAATTTAAGTTAAACAAACAAGCCTAATTTAGCAAGAACATTGGTTAACTAAAATACCAACTTAATTAATTATAAGGTTAATTAACAAATATATATATATATATATATATATATATATATATATATATATATATTTAATAGTTAGCCGTGCACAATTAAAGAAAAGGATTACTATTGGCTCCAAGCGTAACCGGATCCAGGTGAGTTTCTAGCCCCACTTCCTTGTTATGTTTTCAGGGCTGTGTGCATACTCGATGTGATTAGTTAATACACTTACCTTAAGTGATAAGTGTATGGCTTATATGATTTATGTATGAATGAATGCCTGTCGGTGCGTGAATTATCTTCGGATATTGCACGTACTGCCAGGTGATGGTTTGATGATATGAATGTTGTATATGATGAACGAATGATGAATGTACGTATGAACTTATAATTATATATATAAAGAAAGGTATTGCATGATAGTATGGAAGAAAGGGAGACCAGACCCTAATAATATCCGAGGATGGAGGGCACCAGACCCTAATAATATCCGAGGATGGAGGGCACCGCACCCTAATAATATCCGATGATGGAGGGTACCGGACCCTAATAATATCCAAGGAAGAAGGGAAACCGGACCTTAATAATATCCGAGGATGTAGGGCACCGGACCCTAATAATATCCGAGGTATGTAGGGAGAAATGCTCTTTATAACGTAAGGTTTGTTATGAATATATATGGATGAATGATGAACAAGTTATGTATGTAATGCGTACCTTCGGGCACGTATATGTGTATGAAAAGTAAGTTAATAGATGAACTAGAACTCACTCAGCGTAGCTGACTTTTAGTATGCACACAGGTGAGTAGGATGAGGCAGCTCACTTGATGAGGACACATGGCATGGAATTGAAGATGCTGGCATCTCAAGGCAATGTTATGTTATTTTAAAGACTATGTTTTATGATTAACGACTTGAATGTTTGTTAAGACAAAGATTTGAAGGATATGTATTATATTATGATTGAAGTATTATTTTCCGCGTAAAGTTTAAAATAACTCTGATATTTAGAACTGTGTTTATGAGTAAATCCAACGTCCAAAGTGAGGCACTGGTAATGGGGCCTTACATTTATGTAAATCATATGAAAATAAAACTAAGAAAGATAAGGTAAAATTGATGGCATGAGGATTTTGCATAGACCTATGATTGATTATGAGGAGATGTGTTCTCTAGTAGTGGATATAATGACTTTCCAATACCTTAATAGTATGGTATTATAAAGAGAGAATTAATCAGCGTCTAATAAATATTGTGATACAGTTGATATTGAAAGTTTACAATCGAGAACACTATGGCTCGTATACAAATTCATATTTAAATATGTTATGATTATTGAATATGTTGAACATAAATAGGACTCCTGAAGATTTTTCTAAGGTAATTGAATACTTGAAATGTTAACTAATACATCTTAATGATGTAATTCTTGTGCATCAATAAGCATATATAATAGATAATGTACATGATGAGTGGAATATCTCAATAAACAAAGATATGGTACAATATGGATTTTTGATATGTGATACAAAAACTGATGTGTTAAATAAGCAAGTTTGTGAAGAAAAAATCCTGGAAAAGTGATGCACATGTATAATTTGTTAAGATGAAAAGAAATCCATGATGGATGTAAAATGCATGGAGTTATGCTTATTATTTATGGACTAATATAGTCGAATAGAACGTGGTACAATCAAGAAATATTTTGATAAGGAGGGAGATAAGTTAGATGTAATTAGCCATATTTTGATCAAAATTTTACTCTTAAAAGTTCTTATAATCACAGTTTATAATGATGATGTACACATCATCGAGAGAAGCTGCAGAACTTTTAGAAGGATAAGTTTTGAAATACATTGACATGATGTGATTATTACTCAGCTTGCAGTTCGAGTATATGTGCAATTATATGTTTATCAATCCATTAAAGTACATCTAAAATATGTTAAGACATTTTACCAAAGACAAGATTCATCATTTGAGTACGTTAAATGATGTCCAACAATGCACTCTATATCATTTCCTACGGGAATATGAAATGTTATTAGTTCTGAAATACCACAATTATATGCATATGTGCATTATATCGTATTGTTAGCTATATATGATTATTATTTTCTTTATTTATATTTATCGGCATCTGTCCAGCTAAGGGATATCAGAATGGGTTAAAACATATATTTCAGGTATGAAAGATATGCGTTTATATTTTACTAACCCATCAAAACAAGTTTTGTTAGTCTTGTCGATGCAGAGAAACACAACAGAGTATCAATAGATGATACAATAGAAGTTTTCACGTGACAGTCATGCAACATTGTCCAGCATAACGATTCGCATGTGAAGGGGCGAAGACACAAATGATTGAGTACAAAAGTTTTGAAGAATTCATAGAAGATCGATATTTACCATTTTAACGAATATATAAATCAGGGGGAGACAATACGCGCTGCACTCTTTTTCCCTTAGTTATGGTTTTGTGCCAATGGGTTTTCCTAGCAATGTTTTTAATGAGGCAGCATCCCGAAGCGTATGAAAAGTTGATAACCAAGGGAGAGTGTTATGAATAATAATTATTATTGTTATAAACACCTAAAATAGATCTGGCTTCATTTCCAAGTTTTCTCATCCCTATATAATATTCTTATATCTCATTGTATTCTACACACATAATTAACAAGATCTCTCACTTTCTCTCTACATCTCATTCTCTTATGTTTTAGCTATTAGACTTGTTTCGAAACAATATCTATATACTACCTAATAAAAATATAATAATGTTTTTATAAATTACACTGTTTAAGCTCATTTTTTAGTGGCATATCTTGATGATTGTACGTGTTAACAAATTAAATTTTATTTTAATCAACTCCTGAAATACATGAGTTAATTTAACCTCATGTAGTAAACAAGTTTTTTTTAAATACATCAATCAATTGAATCAATCATACCCAGTGAAGTCCCACCAACAACAAAGCTATAAGTAGGGTCCGGGGAGGGTGAGATGTAGGCACACCGTACCTCTATAAAAAGGGATAAAGATGTGGCTTCCAGATAGACCCTCAGCTCTAAAGTACATATGTATGAAGCAATACAAAGGAAATCAAAGTTCAACAGTAATATAAAAATTATTAATAATAATATTAATACTATATATGTGGAAAGAATATACTATTATGGTGTATGGCCAAAATAAGGTAAATATAAGCCCTAAGGTATTCCTTTCTCCCTAAAAATTCTTAACTTTAATTCTACTTCTCCACGAATTCCTATCCTCAACCATGTCCTCGGAGAGGTTTAGGTTTATCAAATCATGAAGCCTCTCATCCCACGTCAATTTAGGTCGTCCTCTACCTGTCAACCCCCCCCCCCCCCCCGTACGAAGGCAGAAACGCCGGGGCGTGCGTAGATTGAAATCATGCACATTGTATTAAATGTAAAAACTCTTCTTAAAATAAACCAACAAGTTGTTAAAACCAAAGATAATCCAAAATAGAAAACATGACATAGCAATTTATTCATTAAACTTCTAAGTCTGACTCATCCTCTATATGAAACTTCAATGATCTTCCTTAATTTCCATTACCTGAAAAAGATGCGAGAGTGTCAACTAAAAATAGTTGATGAGAACATAGGTTTTTAAATAGAAAAATATGTATTATGATGAATACATTTCATATGTGTTAAGTTAATTTATATACTTTAGTGATTACAACCAAACCTTTGACATGATTAGCGAGTCGTCTAATCCTACGATTAGACTATTATGATTAATGTTTAACGATCGTCGGATTCTGAACACACAGGCCTCTACCCGAGGCCTGAGTGGGCGGGTCGGCCAATAGATCTATCATCATACTACCACGGGCTTAACAAGTTAATGGTTGTACATGCGATTAAGTATATGCTTGTAATGATCACACACAATGAATATTATGAATAAAGTTTGAATCAAATAGCATTTATAAAACATAGAATATAATGTTGCATGTTTCCACCCCCAATTATAAAGCATTTAAAAACATGTAAAAGGGGTTATGAACTCACCTTGCTTGATGGATGAACACGAACACGAGCAATAGTTAGTTGAACCGGTCACGGGATGCCCTAGATTAAGTTTCGATTTTTATATTAGTTAGAGTGTCGCATACTAGAATGTTCTAAACCAATAGTATGACCTCCAGCAAGTTGATTCCCAGGTAAGAGTCATGGGTCCAATGTGATTATTTACGCCACTCTTGCCTTAGGCAGAACCGTTTGCTTGTCAGATACATACATATTCGGTTTATACTCTATTTGTATACTAACTCAAAATGTTTTTAGAATGATTTCGATTAATCAGAAAGTACGAGGTTAAGAGTGTAATATCATATAGTTTTGTGTATTATTGTCATTTAGGTAAGTATAGGGTTCAAAGTGCAAATATTATAGTTTAGGATGTTTATTGTCATTTATGAAAGTATAGGGTTTAAAGTGTAAATACTATAATTTATGATATTTATGATAATTTTATGAGTTTTTAAAGATCATAAAAATATTCATAGTTGTTCATGGAAAAATTATACTTTTGATCCAAAATCTTGAGAAAATAATTGTGATTTATTGGAATAATATGATCATCATAATTTTTAATGCAAAAAGTAAGGGTTGTATTAACTATTTATGATGATCATGGTGAGAGTATATAAACAACTACGAAGATTCATAGGAGAACTCAAGAACATAAGAACAAACAATTGAGATTCATAATAGAAAGAAAAAACGTATAAAAACAACAATGAAAAGCAAAATAATTATAAGACTTACTTGTTTATGCTTAGAGAGAAAAGAGAGAATAAGATTTAGTGTGAAAAATAATGAGAATGAGAGCATCTATTTATAGTGGAGGTAAGGAGGTTTGAATACAATTGAGATAGAGATAAAACTAGTTTAAATATTAAGAGATAACTTAATGATAATGATTAAATAATAACCAAAAAAAATATGTGTGGGATGAATGAAGTGCACGACACTTTTTTTTATTAAATTATTTTATTTTTTTTTTATTTTTTTTCAAACTAAAAGAAGTAGATAAATTATCTTAAGGAAGAAGTTTAACTTAGAATGTTAAAATGTTCCATTTTTAAATTGCATAATTAATTTGATTACTTAGGATAAAATAAATATTAACAAAATATTTTGTTACATGTTATAAAATATTAATCTAGGCATTCTGGTTCAACGTGTCATATTAACGATTAAACATGTATATGATGAAATGAGTATAGGATCATATAATTACGCATACAAAGTTAATGTTATTCAATAAACAACATATAATTCAACAATAATAAATGTAGATGATGATATGAATACGATAACTTTATTAAATGAGTAGAAAAACTAGCGTTTATTAACAAGAAAAATCCATAGATGTTACACTACCCCTCCTCTCTTCTGTAATAATGTTTTCTACGGATCTAACAGGATTCGTCGTCTGTCTTCTCTTCACATGTCCAAACCATCACAATCTCCACTCTCTTATCTTGTCTGGTATGTTCGCTGTCACACCCCGAAAACCTTAACTTAACACAGCGTAAGTCTTAACTTTAATTCGTTCGGGTTATGACAGACGCCGATAGTCAACAATAATAAACATTTAATAATCAAAGCATCATCTTTTATTATAAGGAAACATTTTACAAAATCAGAGTTTATTACACGTGCTGATGCACGGTTTACAACACATCACTTTTGTTCAAACACCCCACGCTCTCATTTCCATGCCACCTCGAAACCTTCACTTTTCTGCAAAGCATATTTAAATAATATTTGGGTCAACACGAATGTTGGTGAGTTATTCCTGAGAAGAAAAACTTATTATATAAATATAAACAATTTATATATAACAACACATGAATATAATGGTGTACAACCATTATACTCCCAATAAAACCGATCATACACGGTATAACACAATAACGAAACCCACATTTTACCTTTAAGCACAAAAAACGTTAGTTGTAAACTAGCTACGAATACAACGCGTGTATGACTACCAATTTGATAACTCGAAACGTACCATACTCGAAATATTCCCACTTTTAACCCAACGCGAATGGAAGTGGGGGGCGTCACCCCGATAGATCTACCAACATTTCTGTGCCCTCAATTCGGTTAACAGTTATTTAACCAAATTGATTCATCCCACAATAACGACAATTTGTAGTATAATGCGTTTTCAAAACATATATATATAAATACGAATATAGATATACAATATGCTTTTCGGAGGAAGAACTCACCTTTGATTTCGGTGTTCGAATAAACGCTCGTTCCTATATTAGTACACGTTCGTTAATCTTACATTTGACTAAAATATACATATTCTTATTTTAAAAATTCCACACAAGCATAACACATAAAGTTTACTACTTATAATCTTATAATTCTATACTTAAAAATATAAACAAGTAATAATTAACTAATAATTGTTTTATTTAATAATTTAATTTAATTATTAAAATTTATAAAAATTATTACCTTTAGTTGCTGGAGTGTTTTGGAAAAATTCAAGTTATTATTTTATTTAAAATTTTGACTCTATTATAATCGGTTTTGTCGGTTTTGCCGGTTTCGTTGATTTTGAGCTTAAAAACGAACCGGTTGTCATTTTTATGAAACTTTTAGTTTTAAATTATCTAGAACACTTTTTATATAGTTTTAGTCAAGTTTTATTGGTTTTTCAATAAAAACGTTTTTGTTCTTATTTTGTTGCCAATTTCTTAAAAATGTCAATTTTTAACGTTTTCGTGTCGGTTTTCGCGACACGAACCGTGTTGGTTTAAGTTTTGCTATTCTTGACTTTTCTTATACTTTAACTTATGTTAAATATAAGAATATTATGACTTTAGGAGCTGTTTTAATTCTGTTCCAAAAACTCATGTCGGTTCACCTTAAAAGTCGAACTTTCCGATCGTTAAAGTCACCGACAAGCTATTTAAGTCACAATGTCAAAACCAAACCATTTGGTACAGCAAATATACATATAATAACAAGTAATATATCATCACATCCATGTTTGATCATCTAGCACCAAGTATGCACACAAAACAAATTTTTAACTACACATGCTCAAGCCTTAGCTTAAGTTTTCAACTATACAATTATACATGTTATTTCTACAATCTCTACAAGGTGTTTATGTACCAAAATTTCCAGATCTTATTAACCCATATTAACATCTTATTTCATCCCATTGTTATCCTTTAACAAACACATTCTTGATTTCTTTAACAACAAAGTTTCTATTACTAGTAAGTAGCAATTTTTAATAACCTTATTATCATACTAACAATCTTTACAATAGAGTTTACTAAAGTAATCCTAACCACAAGTCTTTAATCATCCACACAAGATTATGTTCACTTATCAAATCATTTTGCAAAACATCTTGTACAATTTACAAAGTTTCCTTTGTTAGTAAGTTTAACACAAACTCTTGTTTATCTAAGTTATCATGTTTCATGCATCCTAGTACTTCTAGTAGATTTTATTCCTTTCCATATGTCCCATTCAATCACTTAGTTTGTCATTTTCAATCCATATAAGACAAGTATGAGCTTTATGATCAAAATCAAATTTTTGTATTACTTGCATGTGTAAGTAACTTTCCAACAAAGTCAAATCCCTACATTTTTGTCAACTCTTTTCCAAGATCCTTTCAAAACCATTATTATTATTACTTACAACTTTTTCAAGTAATCAAGTATGTGGGTTTTCAAAATTATCATTCTTTCTTTAACCATTTTACCATTTAACAAGCTTACAACTTCAATCCAATACCAGAATCAAAACCTATGGTTCTAATGGGTGTTTTTACCCATAATCCATTTCCAATCTTTTGACCATTTACACATTTACTTCCATTATTAAAACAATACCTAAACCCATTTGTTAAACAAACTCAAGTAACATCAATATGGACAATCTATACAAGCTTAAATGCAACCATAACAAGTCCTATAATCAACAAAACCCATCTTACACATTCATATGCAAACTCACGGTCACATACATACATGCATATATCCATATTATACTTGCATGTACACAACCAAACATACTAAAATCAAGCCTTAAACATCAAATAACAACTAATATACACAAATCTTTGAAGTGGGTTACCTTGGGTTTCGGATTTGGTGCCTATGGAGGTGCTAATGTGACCTTGTGTTGGCTATAATCCTTCCTTTGTCTTCCTACTTCTTGTTATTTGCTTAAACCTCCACCAAATACCTCCTAATCAAGTGTTGTGTGTGTAAAAATTTGAAAATGTGAGATGGTAAGGTGATGATGGGGTGGCCGGTTATAAGAAGAGAGAAAGAGAGGTATAGGGTTGTGAGTTGGATGGTATAGAGTGTGCATGTGTCCATATTTGAAGCTTCCAAGTAATCTAGGTAATCATTGGATACATACATGCAAGCTTTTTATTGGTGGGTTTGGGTTATGTGTATGTGGCGGCCGAGAGAGATGGGAGAGGGAGAGGGAGAGGTGGTTTTGAATAATGACATGTGATAATATCTAGGTGTTAGCGTTTAACGTATCTCGTAATTTATCTAGCCAAACGACTTCCGTTTCTAATAATTTTTATCAGACTTTGAGCGAAATTAGATTACAGTCAATGTCTGCCTAAAAACATAATTTTCTGATAAACTTAATGTCGGGCTCTTACGGTGTCCTCTATGGCTTTCGGTTACTTATTTTCTAATTTTCGCGATTCTAACCTTTTAAAATTAAGTTTATACACTATCTCTAATATCCTAACATAAAATTTTATTTTTCAAGGTCATCTTGACACGTTTATGAATTTATTCGTTTTGAGATATTACCCGGTGTCAATCTGCACAGTGTCAGCTACACGACAAAATTGAACTTTTTCGGGTTCCATATTTTTTTAAAATTCAACTAAAATCAAAACTTTGACTAAAAATATTATTCCTATGTATTTATTTTACTAATTAATACACGATTACAGTTAAGATAATTACCAGATTAGTCTAATTTTTGGCGGTTGTCACATTCACCCATCCTTTTAGAAATTTCGTCCCGAAATTTAGGATGTAGTGCTGGTTTCGGTTTCTTCTGGGAAGAGGTGAGGGTATTTCGTCTTCATTTGATCCTGACGTTCCCACGTGAACTCGGGACCAAGTCTTGAATTCCAGCGAACCTTGACAAGCTTAATCCTGTTATGCCTTAGCTTCTGGATTTTCCAGTCCATGACTTCAACAGGTTCTTCTACAAATCGAAGCTTATCATCAACCCTTATGTCTTCAATAGGAATAATCACCGATTCGTCAGAAAGACATTTCTTCAGAATGGATATGTGAAACACGTCGTGTGTTCCACTGAGTTCTGAAGGTAGGTTGAGTCGATAGGCTACCGACCCTACTCGTTCGGTAATTTTGAACGGTCCAACGTAACGTGGGCTAAGTTTTCCTCTTTTACCGAATCTGACTATGCCTTTCCAAGGTGATACCTTTAGTAACACTTGGTCTCCTACCTGGAATTCCAACGGTCTCCTGCGATTATCCGCATAACTTTTCTGTCTGTCGGCTGCAGCTTTTAACTTATCCTTGATTTGAAAGACTCTGTCGGTGGTCTCTTGGACAATTTCAGGGCCTGTAAGTTGCTTTTCTCCAACTTCTGCCCAACAAAGAGGAGATCGACATTTTCTTCCGTACAAAGCTTCAAACGGTGCAGCCTTAATATTGGAGTGGTAGCTGTTATTATAGGAGAATTCAGCTAAATGCAGATAAGTATCCCAACTACTTCCGAAATCAATGATACAGGCTCGCAGCATGTCCTCCAATGTTTGGATAGTTCTCTCGCTTTGACCGTCTGTCTGGGGGTGATAGGCAGTGCTCATATCTAAGCGAGTTCCTAGGGATTCGTGAAGAGATTGCCAAAAACGAGAAACAAATCGACCATCTCTGTCAGAAATGATTGAGACTGGTATTCCATGTTCGGCTACGATCTCTTTCAGATACAGCTGAGTTAACTTCTCCATTCTGTCTTTTTCTCTAATGGGTATAAAATGAGCGGATTTAGTTAATCTATCCACAATTACCCAAATCGCATTATAACTTCGCGGTGTAACTGGCAGTTTGGTTATGAAGTCCATGGTAATATTATCCCATTTCCACTGAGGGATATCTGGTTGTTGCAGTAGTCCAGGCGGTCTTCTATGTTCAGCTTTCACTTTGGAACATGTCAGGCACTTGCTGACATACACTGCTATGTCTCTTTTCAAGTTAGGCCACCAATAATGTTCTTGGAGATCTTTATACATCTTGGTTGATCCTGGATGGATCGAATATCCAGACTTATGCGCTTCGTCTAGAACAAGATTACGCAGATTTCCATAGAGTGGTACCCAAACTCGATCATGTAGGTATAGTGTCGCATCAGACTTTGTGACAAATTCATTTTCAAGTCCTCTCAATTTCTCAAACCTTACATTTTGCGGTTTCAAAGCTTCACGCTGTGCATCACGAATTCGAGTAGTAAGACTCGTTTGAATCGTAAACCCTAATGCACGAACACGCAGAGGCTTTTCTCTTTCTTTTCGACTCAACGCATCAGCCACAACATTCGCTTTACCCTTGTGGTAACGAATCTCACAGTCGTAATCATTGAGTAATTCTACCCATCGACGTTGCCTCATATTTAGCTCTTTCTGATCAAAGATATGCTGGAGACTCTTGTGATCAGTAAATATTGTACATTTGGTTCCATACAGATAATGCCTCCAAATCTTAAGAGCAAACACAACAGCTCCTAATTCCAAATCATGCGTCGCGTAGTTCTTTTCATGCACCTTGAGTTGTCTGGACGCGTAAGCTATCACCTTGTTTTGTTGCATAAGCACACAGCCAAGACCTAAGCGAGACGCATCACAATATACTACAAATCCCTTGGTACCTTCTGGTAAGGACAAGATTGGTGCACTACACAACTTTTGTTTAAGCAATTGGAAGGCTCCTTCTTGTTTTTCTTTCCACTCATATTTCTTGTCTTTTGGGGTTAATTGGGTTAAGGGTTGAGCTATAAAAGAAAATTTTCAATGAATCTACGATAGTAGCCAGCTAATCCTGAAAATTGTCGCACTCCAGTGGGTGATCTTGGTGTCTCCCAATTCTTAATTGCTTCAATTTTTGTTGGATCAACTAGGATACCATTCTTATTGATTACATGCCCTAAAAAGTGGACTTCTCGAAGCCAGAAATCGCACTTGGAAAATTTGGCATATAACTTTTCTTCTTTTAGCAATTCTAGAATCAGTTTTAAGTGTTGTTCATGTTCTTTCTTGGTTCGTGAGTAGATAAGTATGTCATCGATGAATACTATCACGAATTTATCCAAGTATGGCTTACAAACTCTGTTCATAAGATCCATGAACACAGCCGGTGCATTCGTTAGGCCAAAAGGCATGACCAGGAATTCATAATGGCCATAACGAGTTCTGAAAGCGGTTTTAGGAATATCCTTTTCTGCAACACGTAACTGATGATACCCGGACCGCAAGTCGATTTTTGAGTAATAGCTTGATCCTTGCAACTGATCAAACAAATCATCAATTCTCGGTAGTGGGTACCGATTCTTAATAGTAAGTTTGTTCAGTTCTCTGTAATCGATACACATTCGAAAAGAACCGTCCTTCTTTTTCACAAATAAGACCGGAGCTCCCCAAGGTGAGAAACTTGGTCTTATGAATCCTTTGTCTAGTAATTCCTAGAGCTGATTAGATAACTCATGCATTTCCGATGGTGCTAATCTGTACGGAGATCGAGCTATCGGAGCGGCATCTTGAACCAGATCGATTCTAAATTCGACTTGACGCTGAGGAGGTAATCCAGGCAAGTCTTCAGGGAAAACTTCTGGAAAATCCCGTACTACAGGAATATCCTCTATCTTTCGCTCTTTAGCCTTTGTGTCGACTACATTGACAAGAAAAGCGGGACATCCTTTCCTTAACATTTTGCGAGTTTTTGTGATACTAGAGAGTTTTAACTCGGTGTTACTCTGGTCACCTCGAATGCTCAGAAACTGACCGGTTGGGGTTGGTAAACGAACTAGCTTTTCGGAGTATATGATTTCAGCACCATTTTTGGATAACCAATCCATTCCTACTACTATATCAAAACTGCCTAACTCTACGGGTAGAAGATCGATTGGAAATCTAAGGTTTTCTAACAGAATATTGCAGTTTCGGACAATTTTACTGGTTTCAATTAGCTTCCCGTTAGCTAATTCTATTGAGTAATTATTGTCTAACTTGCTTGGTTCAATACCGAGAAGGGGTTCAAATTGGTCAGAAACAAAGCTTAAATCTGCTCCAGTATCAAATAGTACATAAGCATAATGATTATTAACGAGAAACGTACCGGTGACTACGGATGAGTCTTTCCGGGCCTTTTTCGCGTTCATCTCGAATGCCTTGCTCTTAGCATTTTGTACATTGAGTTTGGGGCAATCATTTCTGAAATGCCCGATGACACCGCACTCGAAACATTCGAAAGTTCGGTTTCCTGAACCGGACGGATAGTCCTTACTGAAACAGTACTGAGTCTGGTGTCCAAATCGATTGCACTTCTGGCATTTCCAACATTCCCCATTGTGACACTTTCCACACCTGTTACAAGTGAATCCTTGTCCTGATCCTCTTGCGTTTGCTGCAAACATTCTTCGTGCTCCTTGGTTTCGTTTGAACTGTCCTCCTGAGTTACCATTCCACTTTCGTTTGAGTTCTCCGGTTCTCTGATTATCAGGTAACTGTTTTTCGTTCATGTTCGGCGGTAGTCGCTTTCTTACCGAAGTCTTTCAGAGTTCCCATACGAATTGCATTATCAGTTAAAGATTTTGCCAGCTCTCGGGCTGACTGGATAGTGGTTGGTTTGGAGGAAGTAACCAATCCTCGGATCTCGGGAGCTAAGCCCCAAATGTACCTCTCGATTCTTGCATATTCAGGCGTAACCAGTCGGGGTACTAGCCGTGCCAAAGCGTTGAATCGAGAAGTATATCCTCCAATGTCAGCACCTTCCATCTTTAACTGCCAGAATTCGTATTCGATTTTCTGAAGTTCGTTTCGGGGACAGTACTCCTTTAACAACATTTCTTTTAGTTCTTCCCAGGTTAGACGGTAAGCAGCATCTTCTCCAAGATTTTGAATTATGGAGTTCCACCACTCGAGTGCCTCATCACGGAATGAGCACACTCCGTATTTTATCCGTTCGAGAGGAGTGCAATCACGGATTTTCATTACAGATTCCATTTTCTCGATCCACCGGATAATTTCCAAAGGTCCTTCGGCACCGGTAAATTCTTTCGGTCAGCAACCTTGGAAAATTTTGTATGAGCACCCGCGTACCGTGCTACCTGAGGGGTTTTCGTTTAGATTTTCGGTTCTAGGTGCTTCTCCATTCGAAGTATTAGTTGTATTTAGGGGGTTTTGGCTTGCGTTGCGATTAGCCTCATGTTGCTCGAGTGCCGTATTTACATGTTGAGCGATTAGCTGAGCTAACTCGTCTTGAGAGGAAGGTAATCCGGTTGCTTGATTATTAGTGGATCGTCTTGTTTTTGGCGCCATGTTCTTTTTAGAAGAAATATAATTTTGGTTAGTTTTGGAAAAAGTGATATTTTTTTTTTAAGTTTTAAAGAATCAAATAGCATCATTAATAATACAAACATAAATATTATCATCAAAGAGTGGGATTTTATAATGTACCAAAATACCAAAATTAGGTGTACTTACCTACACCTTGGTTACCCACCATATTTCTAGTTCTAACCACACAAAAACAACATGTTCCAAAGTTAAGTTACATCACCACTACCATAACAAACATATTACCCAAAACACCCTACTAGGTCTAGTGAAGGCTCATCAAGTATCCTACGCACGGCTCTATCATCTCATTCCTCATCTCGAGAACTCCTACCCTGGCGTCTGTCATCAGTCCCTGGTTCCTCAGTTCGTTCACAAACTGGTGCATCACATCACGGGATTGGTCATCAAGACCTTGTTTATGCTCGATTGCAAGCACACGGTCCACCATGTTATGAACGATGTTCTCGTAAGCTAAGAACTTGGCAAGAAGAACCATAAGTAGCTCGTGATCAGAGGGTTCCTCGACCACAGGCTCCGGTGCGGGAGGCGGTGGTGAAGGGGATGGGATCACAGCTAATGGGAGTGCAATGACAGGGGCCGATGCATCACGGTTTGCCCTGGTCCTTTTTCGGGTGTACACCTTCAAGGGTGTAGCTTTCGAATTAGACCCGGCATCTCCTGATGCAACTACCGGACGCCACTCCACCGGTGATAGTGGAGTACCGCTGCTACTAGAGTCGAAGTCAGATACGATCGCCACAGAGTTCGTCATCTGAATAAACATATTAATTCAAGTTAGTAATAAACAATTATATATATATATATCTTTGTTACCATTTCGTTTCGAGAGGCGGGAAAGGAGCGCGTGTTTGAACATACCGTTATAGTTTAGAAAACTTTATATTTTCTAATTCTCTATAACTGTTGGCTCTGGTACCAACTTCTGTCACACCCCGAAAACCTTAGCTTAACACAGCGGAAGTCTTAACTTTAATTCGTTCGGGTTATGACAGACGCCGGTAGTCAACAATAATAAACATTTAATAATAAAAGCATCATCTTTTATTATAAGGAAACATTTTACAAAATCAGAGTTTATTACACGTGCTGATGCACGGTTTACAATACATCACTTTTGTTCAAACACCCCACGCTCTCATTTCCATGCCACCTCGAAACCTTCACTTTCCTGCAAAGCATATTTAAATAATATTTGGGTCAACACGAATGTTGGTGAGTTATTTCTGAGAAGAAAAACTTATTATATAAATATAAACAATTTATATATAACAACACATGAATATAATGGTGTACAACCATTATACTCCCAATAAAACCGATCATACACGGTATAACACAATAACGAAACCCACATTTTACCTTTAAGCACAAAAAACGTTAGTTGTAAACTAGCTACGAATACAACGCGTGTATGACTACCAATTTGATAACTCGAAACGTACCATACTCGAAATATTCCCACTTTTAACCCAACGCGAATGGAAGTGGGGGGCGTCACCCCGATAGATCTACCAACATTTCTGTGCCCTCAATTCGGTTAACAGTTATTTAACCAAATTGATTCATCCCACAATAACGACAATTTGTAGTATAATGCGTTTTCAAAACATATATATATAAATACGAATATAGATATACAATATGCTTTTCGGAGGAAGAACTCACCTTTGATTTCGGTGTTCGAATAAACGCTCGTTCCTATATTAGTACACGTTCGTTAATCTTACATTTGACTAAAATATACATATTCTTATTCTAAAAATTCCACACAAGCATATAACACATAAAGTTTACTACTTATAATCTTATAATTCTATACTTAAAAATATAAACAAGTAATAATTAACTAATAATTGTTTTATTTAATAATTTAATTTAATTATTAAAATTTATAAAAATTATTACCTTTAGTTGCTGGAGTGTTTTGGAAAAATTCAAGTTATTATTTTATTTAAAATTTTGACTCTATTATAATCGGTTTTGTCGGTTTTGCCGGTTTCGTTGATTTTGAGCTTAAAAACGAACCGGTTGTCATTTTTATGAAACTTTTAGTTTTAAATTATTTAGAACACTTTTTATATAGTTTTTAGTCAAGTTTTATTGGTTTTTCAATAAAAACGTTTTGGTTCTTATTTTGTTGCCAATTTCTTAAAAATGTCAATTTTTAACGTTTTCGTGTCGGTTTTCGCGACACGAACCGTGTTGGTTTAAGTTTTGCTATTCTTGACTTTTCTTATACTTTAACTTATGTTAAATATAAGAATATTATGACTTTAGGAGCTGTTTTAATTCTGTTCCAAAAACTCATGTCGGTTCACCTTAAAAGTCGAACTTTCCGATCGTTAAAGTCACCGACAAGCTATTTAAGTCACAATGTCAAAACCAAACCATTTGGTACAGCAAATATACATATAATAACAAGTAATATATCATCACATCCATGTTTGATCATCTAGCACCAAGTATGCACACAAAACAAATTTTTAACTACACATGCTCAAGCCTTAGCTTAAGTTTTCAACTATACAATTATACATGTTATTTCTACAATCTCTACAAGGTGTTTATGTACCTAAATTTCCAGATCTTATTAACCCATATTAACATCTTATTTCATCCCATTGTTATCCTTTAACAAACACATTCTTGATTTCTTTAACAACAAAGTTTCTATTACTAGTAAGTAGCAATTTTTAATAACTTTATTATCATACTAACAATCTTTACAATAGAGTTTACTAAATTAATCCTAACCACAAGTCTTTAATCATCCACACAAGATTATGTTCACTTATCAAATCATTTTGCAAAACATCTTGTACAATTTACAAAGTTTCCTTTG
This sequence comes from Bidens hawaiensis, assembly GCF_021521415.1. NCBI lineage: Eukaryota > Viridiplantae > Streptophyta > Magnoliopsida > Asterales > Asteraceae > Bidens > Bidens hawaiensis. The sequence goes on from NW_027496228.1 coordinate 183,336, forward strand.
TTAGTAAGTTTAACACAAACTCTTGTTTATCTAAGTTATCATGTTTCATGCATCCTAGTACTTCTAGTAGATTTTATTCCTTTCCATATGTCCCATTCAATCACTTAGTTTGTCATTTTCAATCCATATAAGACAAGTATGAGCTTTATGATCAAAATCAAATTTTTGTATTACTTGCATGTGTAAGTAACTTTCCAACAAAGTCAAATCCCTACATTTTTGTCAACCCTTTTCCAAGATCCTTTCAAAACCATTATTATTATTACTTACAACTTTTTCAAGTAATCAAGTATGTGGGTTTTCAAAATTATCATTCTTTCTTTAACCATTTTACCATTTAACAAGCTTACAACTTCAATCCAATACCAAAATCAAAACCTATGGTTCTAATGGGTGTTTTTACCCATAATCCATTTCCAATCTTTTGACCATTTACACATTTACTTCCATTATTAAAACAATACCTAAACCCATTTGTTAAACAAACTCAAGTAACATCAATATGGACAATCTATACAAGCTTAAATGCAACCATAACAAGTCCTATAATCAACAAAACCCATCTTACACATTCATATGCAAACTCACGGTCACATACATACATGCATATATCCATATTATACTTGCATGTACACAACCAAACATACTAAAATCAAGCCTTAAACATCAAATAACAACTAATATACACAAATCTTTGAAGTGGGTTACCTTGGGTTTCGGATTTGGTGCCTATGGAGGTGCTAATGTGACCTTGTGTTGGCTATAATCCTTCCTTTGTCTTCCTACTTCTTGTTATTTGCTTAAACCTCCACCAAATACCTCCTAATCAAGTGTTGTGTGTGTAAAAATTTGAAAATGTGAGATGGTAAGGTGATGATGGGGTGGCAGGTTATAAGAAGAGAGAAAGAGAGGTATAGGGTTGTGAGTTGGATGGTATAGAGTGTGCATGTGTCCATATTTGAAGCTTCCAAGTAATCTAGGTAATCATTGGATACATACATGCAAGCTTTTTATTGGTGGGTTTGGGAGGTGGGTTGGGTTATGTGTATGTGGCGGCCGAGAGAGATGGGAGATGGAGAGGGAGAGGTGGTTTTGAATAATGACATGTGATAATATCTAGGTGTTAGCGTTTAACGTATCTCGTAATTTATCTAGCCAAACGACTTCCGTTTCTAATAATTTTTATCAGACTTTGAGCGAAATTAGATTACAGTCAATGTCTGCCTAAAAACATAATTTTCTGATAAACTTAATGTCGGGCTCTTACGGTGTCCTCTATGGCTTTCGGTTACTTATTTTCTAATTTTCGCGATTCTAACCTTCTAAAATTAAGTTTATACACTATCTCTAATATCCTAACATAAAATTTTATTTTTCAAGGTCATCTTGACACGTTTATGAATTTATTCGTTTTGAGATATTACCCGGTGTCAATCTGCACAGTGTCAGCTACACGACAAAATTGAACTTTTTCGGGTTCCATATTTTTTTAAAATTCAACTAAAATCAAAACTTTGACTAAAAATATTATTCCTATGTATTTATTTTACTAATTAATACACGATTACGGTTAAGATAATTACCAGATTAGTCTAATTTTTGGCGGTTGTCACATTCGCTACCCCTAATCTCTCCCAAAACACAACATTTCTTATTCGGTCTAACCTTGTGTGACAACACATCCAACGTATCATTCTCATTTTTCCTATTCCCATCTTCCGCACATGTGCCTTCTTGATGGCCCAGCAATTCGTTCCATATAGCATTGCAGGTCTAACTGCTACCCTATAAAATTTTTCCCTTTAGTTTAGTTGGGAAACTCTTGTCGCACAATATACATGTGACTACTTTTCATCTACACCATCCTACCTGAACTCGATGGGTCACAACACTGTCTAATTCCCCATCGCTCTGAACAAATGATCCTAGATACTTGAACTTCGTTACCTGCGGAACCACCTGCCCTTCAATGGTGATCTGTGCATCCTCATTTTCATTTACCCCACCAAAATCACAGTGGAGGTACTCCGTGTTAGAAAGACTAATCGTTAAACCTTTTGTCTCTGAGGTTGTTCGCCACTCCTCAAGCCTCATGTTTAGATCTTGTTTTCTCTCAGTAAGTAACACAATATCGTCTACGAACATCATGCACCACGGAAGCGTCCCCTGAATCGACTTTGAAAACTTATCCAAGACTACTGCAAAAAGAAACGGACCCAGCGCTGACCCCTGGTGAAGACCTACCTCTACTGGGAAGAAATCAGTATCCTCCACTAGCGCACGGACACTTGTTATACTCCTGGTATACATATCCATAATTATCTCTATGTATTTCCTGGGTACTTCTCTACCCTCCAAACACTCCCAAAGCACCTGTCGTGGTTTAATCTAGTTCCATAACTAAAATATATAATTTTCTCTATTACTAAGTATATAACATCATATTTATTTAACTCGTGTAATGCATGAGATTTTAATCTAGTTCTATAACTAAAATATAACATGAACCGGTCCACTTTTAAATAAATAATTTAAAATTTAAGCGTTTAACAATATTCGAGTATATATGTAAAAAAAACAAAACAAAAACAACCTTATAACTAAATCATATAATAAATACTATGTTTATTTTGCTTTCAATATTTCCTTTTACATCAGTCAATAGAAAGTCATGAATAAAGTGCAAACCATACCAACAAAAGCATGTTATTAACTGGTTTCTTTTTATGCCGTCAATAACATGTGACTATTATGGCAATCTTTTTATTTCAATAAAAAATTATTTTGTTGTATAAAATTAAATAACCAAAGGGCATGTAATCAATGGTATTGTCTGAGAAAAATAACCCATAGTATCACCGTGTTGAAACGATATGGAGTGTAAGTTTTACCGGAGACAAATTGTATGGATTTAAAAGTAAGTTTAGAGGTGTTTAAGTTTATTTTTAAAAAATATATACATAAATGATTATATGTTACTAGTTTTTAAACCCCCCCCCCCTTTTACTACGGAGGGTTGTATAAATTTTTCGTTTATAATATTTTCCTTTCTAATATTGTGAATGCATTTTCTTTGAATTTTAGTTTATTTATTATAAGAAGTTAATAATATATTTAAACCTATTTTGATTAATTTATGTTTTTTTTTTCAATGAAACATTGAATAAATTATCTACTTAATTTTTTTTATATTTATTCGTTTATATTCATTTGTTATAATTTGGATATTATTTTGTGAAACTTTTCATTTAAGCTAAACTGAAAGAAAAAAGAATCATTAATGTAACTAAATCAGTATTGAGAAATTAAATTAGGGTTTGATTACCTGGTTTGTTTTATATTTTACGTTTATAATATTGATATATTTTTTGTATTTTAATTTTATTAATTGTAAGAAATTAATAATATACTTAGGGTTTGATGATGAAAGAGTTTCACAAATAAATGAGATGTTATAACCCGTTTAAAAGTTATATGAGTTTGATGATACCCGTGACCCGCTTATTTTTTTACTATAAAATTATTTCATAACCGTAAATAATATATATTTTTAAAAAAAATCAGATATTAATTTTTAGTATATCCATATTTTATCGGATTTTCATATCAAAAAATATTTGGTAGGATTAATTTTTAATATAATGAGATGTTATAACCCGTTAATGGCTATCTAGGTTTGGTAAGACCCATACCCGTGAATTCGGGTCAAATGCATGAAAAACCATCATTTATAAATAAAAGAATCTGGTGGCTTGAGAGAAAATAGAGATGTTTCGTTTATATATATTTAAGATAAAATTCTAATTATAGTTAAAAAAAATAATATTTATCAAAGAAGTTTGCATAATAAATGATAATAATATACTCTAAATACTATTTTTAGTAAAGTAATTAGTATTTGTTCCTTGTCTTTTTTTACGTTGGAAAAAAACGTCTCAATATTAAATGAACATCTTTTGTTTTTATATTAACAATTTATATAATTTGAATACACACACATTTAATATTCTCATTATTAACGAATTTTAAAAATCATTCATCAAGGTTTAAATATAAAAGTATTACCTTTTGTGCATTTAAAAGGATGATTTGATTAATTAATTTACCAATAAGTGTTTTTTATTTTCAAATTGTTCACACTACACATATGATAAGGTAATAAAATTCATCTTCAATTACATTACATTTAATACCTTTTATGTTTCTTCAATTATTTTTATTATTTATAAACAAAAAATGTCATCATATAATTAACTCGATCCACGTCACTAAGTAACACAGCTCACGCACGTCTTCATACTCGAAAGCCCTATAAATAGTTATCACTTTTCATCTCAACGACAACCAGTCTCTCCTGCAAACACAGTCGCACCACCATGGACCCACCCTAACCAATAGCAAAACACCTAAATAATAATCAGCCCGGTATCAGTATTCGTAACCTTAAAAACCTTGTAACAAAAACTCCGACACCAGACATGAGAATCACAGTCAGTCAATCCGAACCTCACATTCCCCTCCGTCCCTGATCCGGTCAACGTCGCCGCCGAAACTCGTTTGGCTTTTGGGAAAATGGTCTTGTTAGAAAAAAAAACAGTAGTCAACGAGAGTCAAAGCGAGAAATGGAAAGGTAAGAGAAAATGTGAAGAAGAGTTGGAGGGTAAAAATGTAATTTACATAAAGAAAGAGGGGTTAGACTTGGAACTATAGGCGCGTGTAGGCGACGGCGCGTATGAGAGTGAGTTAGAGAGAATGACGAAGGGTATGACGAGAGTAGTAAAAGTGGTAGGGTTTATGGATGCTTTAGAAGGTACCTGGTGCCGTGGTAGCAACCGGAGGAAGCTGGTGGCTGCTGCCGATATCGTTAACGTCTTGCCGGACGGTTGGAATATTGAGATCGCGATACGCCGCCGTGCCGGACTGCCGTCTCTGTACTGCCGGAATTATGTCAGGTTATTATTATTATTATTATTATTATTATTACTATCGCATTGTGTTTTGATTGTAAGTTTTAGGTGATTTTTTTGCTGATAGTTAGGTTTTGAAGCGAGTGACGTCATTTCTGGTTAGCGTTGAAAATAATTGACGATGTATGTTATACGGTTACTAACAGTGTTAAATAAGTTTGATTATTATACGATTGTTATACGCCTAGGCCGAGTACTCGCAACTCCCCAGTCGACCGACTTCTGCAACCATGGTTTGGGTTGATATTAATTGACGCCGGTTGTTGAAGTTTTGAGGTTCTGTTACTAGTCGTTGACGATTTAGCTCTAGTTTTGAATCTGGTGAACTTAGATTGGTGTATAATCAGAAATGTCGTGTTCTTGAGTAGTATACGGTTGTGAATTTGTGATTAACAGTGTTAAATTAGGTTAATTAGTGTTCATCTGAACATCATTTTCAAAGTAGCTTACTGAGTTACTGTTATAAGATTGATTGATTTTTTTCAAAAGGAACATTGCACAGGTTTTCTTAATCTCTACATTGTTGTTATATTATTATCGCATTGTCTATTCATGAAAAGTTTTAAGTCATTGTTTTGCTACTTTTGACCTAGGTTTTGTTGTGTTTGTGTTGATATTGATTGATGTCGGTTGTTGAAATTTTGAGGTTCTGTTACTATTCGTTGACGATTTTGCCCTAGTTTTGAATCTGGCGAAGTTAGATTGGTGTATAATTAGAACTGTTGTGTTCTTGAGTGTTATACGATTGTGAATTTGTGACTTATTGTTTTTTAGTAAGTTTGATTGGTGTTTATCTGAATGCAGTTTTTGAAGGAACATTGTTAGTACATTGTTTGAATATTTTATAAACGTTGTTGATTTTTTCTATTTATGATGCACACATTGATGATACGTTGTTTGAATGTGCTGTTGAAAGGAATTTAGGGCAAGTGTTCTGTTCTCATTGTTACTTTAGGTTACACGTACGAATGACGATGACGTGGGTGTGATGTTAAGCGAGATTTTCATTAGAGTCTTTTACTATATTATAAGTTTGCATAATGCTTTGTGAGAAGACCGTTAGCTGTTTACTTCATGTTTCTTAATGCTACAAGTTTGATTGATTTCTTCAAAAGGAACATTAAACAGTTGTTGTTAATCTCTACATTGTTGCTATATGACACCTGGACGGTTCATTCATGGTGTTAAAGTGTTCTGTTTTCAGTGTCTCATAAATAATCTTGACTTGTTATGTTGTTCGATTAGGCTGTTAAAAGGAAATTTAGGGCCACTGTACGGCTTTCATTGCTACTTTAGGTTACACGTATGACATGTACTCTGCAAGTGTCAATAACATGGATGTTAAGTAAACCGAGCATTAAATTTAGAGTCCTTTACTATGTTAAAAGCTTGGCTCACGCTTTGTGAGAGTATCCTTCGTTGTTTACCTCTTTGTTAAGTGTTTGTTTTAAATCTTGAAGGACATAAATGTTTATACCCTGAGGGTTCAATAAGTTTCTTGGTTGTAGTTGATCTGCTATGGGTGCTAGTCATAATAAAACATTTACAAAAGAAATTTTGAATAGTGTTTGTTTACTGTGTGTGTTTTGAAAGTTTGTTTATGTTATGTGACTTATGTTTTGCAAAAGACTTCTCAAACTCAAATAACCTTTAGTAAGTTAAGATCATGGTTAAACAAAAGGGTTTTAAGTGGATTAGCGGATTTGTAATTTGGTTGATCATTCGTGCAGTTCCTAAATAGAATATTTTGAGGTATTGGCGGTACCACCGCCATGCACGCAACGTGGTTTTGCTTTCACCTAAAACATTCACGTGTTTTTGAAGTATATCAAGATGTCTAACGTGATCTTTTCGTGTTTCCTAAAATTAGATTTATATCATGAAAAATAAGATTTTAGTCTTTAGTAAATTATCGACAACACGTGTTGTTTCCAAACGGAACATTTTACATGTTTTTTAGGTATTGTCGGTATGACGTGGTTTCACACTTTCACCTAATACATTATACGTGTTTTTGAAGTATTTCTAGATACATATATGGTAAAATAGGATTTATACGATGATAGATTTTTTTAAAAAGGATGTTGAGGTTATTAGATTAATGTCATCTATC
>NW_027496229.1:0-46764 GCF_021521415.1 Bidens hawaiensis
AGGGAAATTGGGATCAACATCTCCCACTCATTGAATTTTCCTATAATAACTGTTACCATAGCAGTATAAAGGCAGCACCTTACGAAGCATTGTATGGACGGAAGTGCCGATCACCACTCTGCTGGACTGAAGTGGGCGACACACAGGTTATTAGATCAGATCTGGTCCAGGAAACGACCAGCAAAATCCTTGAAATTAAGAACAATCTGAAGGCCGCACGGGATCGGCAGAAGAGTTATGCCGATACCCGTAGAAAACCGTTATCATTTGAGAAAGGTGATAAAGTGTATTTGAAAGTATCACCTTGGAAAGGAGTAGTCAGATTTGGAAAGGCGGGGAAGTTAGCCCCTAGATACATTGGACCATTCGACATTACTGCAAAAATCGGTCCTGTAGCATACCGATTAGAACTGTCTGATGAACTGAGTGCAGTTCACAATGTGTTTCACGTGTCGAACTTGAAAAGGTGTCTGTCGGATGAGACATCGGTGTTACCCTTAGAGGGTGTCCAAATAAGTGATAAGCTTAATTTCTTAGAGGAACCCATAGAAATAGTGGACGGGAAAATCAAGCAACTTAGACACAATAAGATCTCGTTGGTCAAAGTTAGATGGAATTCGCAACGAGGCCCAGAATATACATGGGAACGAAAGGACGAATTTCGGAAGAAATACCCCCACCTATTTCCTCAAAAGGAAGTAGTTGACGCGTAAAATTTCGAGGACGAAATTTTTGTTACGGGGGGAGAATGTAACGATTCCGGCAAATTCAGGTATACCCTAGCCGGTATATACTATTTATGTGTTATTTAATATGGAATATATGAATTATAATGAATTTATACGAGTATGAATGATTCACAGTACGAATTATACTCGATCATACGGTTAATCGTATTGGAATTACGATTAACCGATGAACGGTTATTGAAACCCGAACGAATCGGGGATTACGTTATAGACGAAATATATGATGTTTAGTAATGTTTACGAAGCATTAAAGCTTCGGGATAAGTGAATTATAGCACGGAAAAAGAATTTCGATTTAATGGTACGTCGGTACGTTAAACGAAACCTTTAATACCAAACCAAGCAAGAGATGATCAATCAAGCCGAAAAAGATGTGCAGTTATTAATAATATGATGTTTTAAGTCAATAAATGTCATGGTTTAAGTTTTTAAAGTTTTTAAATCGGTTTTATATAAATTTCATTTTTAAGCCGAAATACGACCGTTTTAGCCTCGTTTTAAGCCGAATTAAGCATTTAACCGAAAAACGAACTGAACCAGATTATCCACAACATTATCCAGATTGCGTAATCTGAATGTGTGGCCAAGAATGGGGGAGTGGGCCCCACCCCACCCCCTTTATACAAACCGATCGGACCAAGGGGATTACCCCTTGGCCTTCATTTCTTTTTTTAAACATACAAACACAAACTCCATCACTTTCTCTCAATTTCTCATCCAAAAACCCAAGTTTTTAAGCAAGAAAACGAGGTAAAGACCGAGTTATATGCGTGTTCATCTTCCTTTCTCGAGTTATTTACAAGAAAATGAGGTTTCAAGTGAAAAATGGGTGAAAACCCGAGATGAAACCGATTCTTGCATGATCAAGTGATGTATACAAGTTATACAAGGGATCTTGGTCCAAGAAAGGAGTTAAAAGAGTCAAAAACGAATTTTTACGGTTAAAATCTTTGTTTCTTTATCATAACCGAAACCATGAAAGAAATGGCTTGATTGTGGGTGTAACTTGCTTGGTGTGGTGTTGTTGTGCTTGTAGGTGTTGTATCTAGTTGCTAGCAAAGGCTAGAAAGCGAGATCCTCGCGGTTTAAAGCTAGAAACACAAGGTAGTTCGTTTTTTTTATGATATTTACGATTTGGACAGATTGTGATAAACTTAGATTTGGGTCATGAAATTTCACAGAGATGATCTACACATGAAAATATGAGATCTGTGAAAATTTGGTAATTTTTGGACAAAGGATGAATATTTGGTGAATTTAATGCTCTGTTTTGGCTAAAAATGATGAAAAATAGTTAAACATCATGAAAAATTCTGGAAATTTCTAGATAAGCTTTTTATAACATATAAAAGTCACACACAAAATTTCAGATCCGTTGGAGAAGTCTAAGTAGACTTTTCGGTAAAACGAGTTCTAGGGTTTTCTAGCTCGGTTTTGGTGAAAATGGCATGAAAAATGAGATTTTGGTTCTGGAAAAATTAAAGGGAACTATGTGGATGGCAGGGGTCATCCCAGAAAAATTTGGGATATTTCTAAGGTCGTTTGGTATTTTCGACATATTTGGTGTTTAAATGACGTTTAAAAATAGATAAATAAATGTTAAATATAAAAATTAATTCTGGAAATATTTTTATAAAATTCCTTACTGACAAAAAGTGATTTGTGCAAAATTTCAAGATCCGAGACTAAACGGATAATTATTTGTGCTAAAAAGAACATAAAAACAAACTTTTAAAGCTTAAAACGCGTAAACCGGCAAAGTTCGCCTAAGCGAGCTGACTGGTGTATAAAAACCTTAAAAATGGACTATTTTCATGAAACTAAGTTAATCAAGTAAAAATAAATCATCCGAAAATAATTCGGATGATTTAGGTAATTTTACCCGATTTAGCAGTTTCCGGTGTATTAAAGACGGAAACGGGCCCCGCGGCCAAACGGGGTGTCTAAACCGAGCTCTAATTTCACCACTATAATTAAAATATCAGTAACAACTATTTTCGGGTCGTGCGTGACCAAACTCATTTTTGAAAACATAAAAACGGATAACCGTGCTAGGCACGCAAAACGGGAAAACAAACTAATGGTAGTTTTGACTAAAGAACTCTAAATGATATCACAATCTAAGTCCTGAGAAGTGTTTCGGGGTTAACATTGTCCCCGGATCGTGTACGGTACTGGGTTAACAGTGTCCCCAGACGTACCGGTTAACACGAATTTAAGTTATATTAATAGAAATTGTATAGTAACGACTTAGGGATCGTATTACAGATCCGGACCGGTAGCCGTGCACAGTGTTACATATTTGCTCACGAAAAGGTGAGTTTCACGAGCCCCTTTTTACTGAACTGTTTTAAATATTTTCCCGGGGCGGAAAGCATGTTTCTATCAAAATGTTTAAGTACATGCTGATTGCATGGAAATGAATGTATTTATATAATGTTTATTGTACGGGAATCGTACGGTAATGTATTAAGATGGTAATTGTCTGAGTTGCTGACAGTGTAAGGCCCGAAACAGTGTTCTGGGTTAACAGTGTCCCCAGAGGTTATTAAATGGGTTTCTGGGTTAACAGTGTCCCCAGATGGTATTAAATGTGTTTCTGGGTTAACAGTGTCCCCAGAGGTTATTAAATGTGTTTCTGGGTTAACAGTGTCCCCAGAGGTTATTGGATGTGTCTCTGGGTTAACAGAGGTTTCACTTGTAGGCTCAGCATAATTTCATCGCTAATATATGATTACTATAATGTTTGTCATGGTTTATTTAAATTAGTGAAACTCACCAACTATTCGTAGTTGACCCGTTTTCTTTACATGATTTCTAGGTACTCCCAAACTGGAATAATTGATACGTGCTTGATGATGCGTGCTTTTGTGGAGGCTTAGTGATCTTTATTTTGTGTTGAATATGTTAACGTATTATCGGTAAAACTTATGTGTTAACGCCTAGATGATAACGAAACTCGGAACAATGTATTGCGATGTAAATTAATGTAGTGGTGTTTTCTTTATAAGCAATGCTGTTGATATCAGATGCGTCTGTTGCATCCCGTTTACGTTTCCGCTGCGCTTACGGGGTGTTACACATCCCTAGCGAACTTGACTTAAACTTAACGAACTAGTCCAAAATAAACATTAAATATTACATTAATCATCAAATAAACATTAATAATAAATACAAAGACTCTAGACGCAAAACCGTGCACTAACAGATGATTCAAATGAAAATCTTCCAACTACTTTCGCTTACATGGAAAAGATCAGTGATTCAACCACGTCTGCTTGCATGACTAAGCAAAATGAGGTTAGTAATTGTACTTCTAACTTATCATGTGTTGATTGTGAGACCAATAAATCTAAAATAGATGCCTTAAAACTTCAAAATGATAATTTTCTAAAAGAAATTGTTTTGTTAAAAGATACTTATAGGCAATCCTTGACCTCTCAAATGAATTCAAGAGAGAAAATTGAGGCTTTAACTATAAGTAATCATGATCTTAAGGCTGAGTTTTCGGTGAAAATGACCATCAATGATCAAAAATTTCAAGAAATTTTGGAACATAGATCAAAGATAACCGAGCTTGAAAATGAGGTTCTTGATTTAAAAAATAAATTGGGCAAATACAGAAACTCTTCCTTTTTGCTAAATGAAATAATTGAAGTATCTCGTAAGAAATAAGATTCAAAGAAAGGAATAGGTTTTGTTGAGATTCCACCATCTTTTCATAATGATTACAAACCAAATCCTTTTGCTAGACAAGAAGAGGATGTGATTGTTAAAGAATCTGTGATTCCTGAAAAGACAAAACCAGTTAAACCTGAAAGTGTTAAAGCCCAGCCTTCAATTCAGAAACCTCATGTTCAAAGCAACAAAGTCTTTGTTGAAAATGTTGACAAAGTTATCATTGAGGATGTGTTCAAACCTGAAATCATACACAAGAACAAGAACATTCCAAGTTATAATCACATACTTTGTGAACCTCATGAATTTGAGGAGGCTGTGTATGGTTCGCACACAAGGTGAAACAAGATGCCCATGTTAACGTCAAATCAGTAAAGGCCAAGAAACCAGAAAAACCCAAAATTTCTGACGAGGATTTTTTGCGTTTTATAAATCCAACTGTTTCCAAGCCTTCTACTGGTAGAGTATTTAAGTTAAAGGGGATAGACACGATGTTTACTGAGAAAGACATTCCGATAAGTATCATTAAACCAGAACTTATTGAGAGTGTATTTCACAATGAAACTTCCAAGATTCAAGATCTTGAACATCAGTTGCTCAAGCTAAAACATTGACTCCATCTGATCCATTGACTAAAGCAAAGCAAGTTTTAAAACAGGCTAAGAAAATTCAATTTGTGAAGTCAACTGGAACAGATACGCTGAAAAGTTTTTCAAACTGTTCAAATTTAGATTTCTACTTGAAAAAGAAATCTGAGTTATCTGATGATTTTGCTAAGTGCATGAACAAAAATGTGAGTCATCATTCATCTTCTGGATCATATGTTCAGACTAATTCTCAACATCATCATGTTTACATGCGAAGCTGTTTCCTTTGCGGTCAACAAGGTCATGTAGTAAGAAATTGTGGCCAGAAGAGCTATCAGAATCTTCATCCTTTTATCAAGGACCATTCCAAACATGTTCCTTTGGTAAAGGAGATTCTGAAACGACCTGTGTCGTATGCTGATGATACTCATATTATGTTCTCAAACGTGCATCCTCGAAAAGTTGTTCATGTGAATGAAACTCGTGGTTCTGTTAAACCAAAGTTTATTCCAACCGAACCGTTATGCAAAAATGTTAATTCAAATGTAGTTCAAGCTGCATATCTAAGACGAAAGTCTAAGAAATCTGTAACTTATTCTCAAGTTGCTGAACAACAATTGAATGCGACTAAGTTTAAGTTTTCTCAAGAAAACCAACAGGTGCCCAAGACTGAGGCCTGGGCTGCCTTTTTTAGCAATCATTTTCATTTGTGTATAGGGTACATTCAAGACCATTTCTAGTGTAAACTAGATCACGGATAGTGGATGTTCTCGTCATATTACTGGAAATCTCGACCTCTTAACAAATGTAAGAAATATTCAAGGGGGGTTATGTGGCGTTTTCTGGGAATTCTGGGGGTATGATTACACAAGAAAGTGATGTTTCAAATGGGCATATTACATTTGAAAAGGTTAACTATTGTGATAAAGTGGACCATAATTTATTGAGTGTGTCGCAAATCCGTGACAAGCAATACACTACAATATTTACAGATAAAGAGTGTCTGATTTTAAAACCGGGTTATGTGATTCCTGAGAACATGGTTATCATGCGGTCACCTCGATCAAATGATATTTATGTCTTAAATATGAGTTTTAAAGTATCAACATCGATCGAAACATGTTTTGTCTCGAAAGCAACCGAGAAAGACTCTATTCTATGGGATCGTAGAATGGGTCACATTCAAGTTCGTAAGATGAATTATCTCATGGCAAACGACCTAGTTGAAGGTGTGTCTTTGAAGAATTTTAAGTTATCTGATCACTGTGTTGCTTGCAAAAAGGGCAAACAGAAGAAAAAGTCACATCCCTCTAACTTATTAAATTCCATTGATACTCCTCTTAAACGACTTCATATGGTTTTATTCGGTCCAGTGAATCGTGCGAGTATTTCTGGAGATTGGTATTGTCTAGTAGTTACTGATGATTATTCACGATACTCATAGGTCTTGTTTATGATTTCGAAAGATCAAACACCGGTTCTCGTTCAAAATTTAATCACTAAGATCGAATCACTATACAAACACAAAGTGAGGAGAATTCGAAGTGACAATGGTACTGAATTTAAAAATACTGTATTGGATTTCTTTTTTTTACAAGGGAATTAATCGAGAATACAGTGCCCCATATATACCACAATAAAACGTTGTAGCTGAACGAAAGAACAGAACTTTGATTGAAGCTGCTAGAACGATGCTTGCTGATTCAAAGCTTCCTATCCAGTTTTAGAATGAGGCGGTGAATACTGCTTGTTATACACTCAATCGATTTCTAACTGTTAAAAGACTCAAGAAGACAAGTTATGAGCTGTTGAATAATCGTAAACCTAATTTAAAGTACTTGGAACCATTTGGGTGTCCTTGTACGATGTTGAAAAAGGACGTGGGAAAGTTTGATAAAAAAAGCCATTAAAGGATATTTCTTGGGTTATGCTTCTCCTAAGAAACGAGTATTTAATTTTACGTCTAGTTGTGTTAAAGAATGGTACCATGTGGACTGTCAAAACTACACTTCTCCTTCTCAAGGGAAAGGTCCCGACTGGATGTTTGACTATGATGGCTTATTCAATTCGTTTAATCCAACAACTGAGCAACCAGATGATGATGTAGTTCGTGCCTATTTTGAAGAACAATTGGTAAATCCAAGATTTGCTAGTTCTAATGATGTTGAAGTTCCAATCATAGTTCCAACAGAAGAACCTGATAATGAGTTTCCAGTTCTCTTCGACAATGCATCTACTTCATCTGATGACACTCAAGTTGTTGATCAAGTTATCGAACTTGCTAGTGATGTTTCATCTCACGATCTGGGTGAACACTACACTAATTTATTTGAAACTGTTGATGTTCCTGAGAATCCTACTCTTAGGATTCATAATTATCATCTGAAAGAAAACATTATTGGAGAACTTGACGTGGGCGTTCAAACACGACATCAAGTTGCTTCATCAAATGAGAATAATGTATTGTGTGCTTATGCTGACTTACACTAGTCTGGGATTGTAAATCTTGCTAAATTCACTTGCTTTCTATCCCAAGTTGAGCCAACGACCCCTCATATGGCACTTCAAGATCCTTCTTGGGTAGAATCCATGCAAGAAGAATTACAGCAATTTGCACGTTTGGGTGTTTGGGATCTTATCGACAAACCTACTAGAGTAAAGAAGGCGATTCTGACTAAGTGGGTATATAAGTGTAAGAAAGACGATCGTGGGGTAATTGTGAGAAACAATTCACGTTTAGTGGTGCAAGGTTTTCATCAGCAAGAGGGTATTGATTACACTGAAGTATATGCTCCAGTTGCAAGATTATAGTCGATTCAAATATTTCTGGCGTATGCTGCTTATAAGAACATTAAAGTATATCAAATGGATGTCAAGAGTGCTTTTCTCAATGGTGAACTTCATGAGGAAGTGTTTGTGTTACAGCCTCCAGTTTTTGAGGACCCTAATTATCCTGACCGAGTTTATCGTTTAAACAAGGAATTATATGGTCTACATCAAGCCCCGAGAGCTTGGTATGGCACGCTAGCCGACCATCTAACGGATAATGGTTTCAAACATGGAACTGTTGACTGCACTTTGTTTATAAGAATATTGGTGATGATCTTCTCCTCGTTCAGATTTATGTTGATGACATAATCTTTGGGTCAACAAACGACAAGTTGTGTAAGGAGTTCGAGAAATAATGCAAACCAAGTTCGAGATGAGTTCGATGGGAGAGATGAATTTCTTTTTAGGGTTGCAGGTTCATCAGTCTGCGAAAGGAATTTTCATTCATCAGACAAAGTATGTGAACGATGTCTTGAGCCGATTCAAGATTACTGCCGGAAAAATCCCTTCTACTCCTCTTCCTGCAGGTCACAATTTATCACTGAACGAATTAGAGATACCGTTGATCTGACCCTCTATCGAGCTATGATTGGTTCTTTAATGTATCTAACTGCTTCTCGACCCGACATAATGTTCTCTGTTTATTTGTGTGCTAGGTACCAAGCTAGTCCTCGAGTGACTCATCTGGCAGCGGTCAAGCGTATTCTTCAATATCTGAGGGGCATTCCTGACATCGGGTTATGGTACCCCAAGGACGATACTTTATATCTTACCGCTAGTTCCGACTCAAACTATGGAGGATGCAAGATTAATTTCAAGTCTACCACAACGGGATGTCAATTCTTAGGAAGCCGGCTTGTTTCCTGGAAGTGTAAGAAGCAGACAACAGTCTCCACTTCAACCGCCGAAGCTGAGTATGTTGCAGCCTCGAGTTGCTGTTCCCAGGTTTTGTGGATACAACAACATCTTCGCGACTACGGTTTGAAGTTTCTTACTACTCCGATCTTAATTGATAATTCTGCTACCATTAGTATCACCAAAAATTCCGTATAACATTCTAAAACGAAACGTATCGAAATTCGATATCATTTTATACGGGATTCTTATGAAAAGAAATTAATTGACCTTGATAAAGTACATACTTATTTTAAAAAAGCCGATCTATTTACCAAAGCCTTTGATAAAACGCGTTTTCAATTCTTGCTTGGTTTAAATGGATTGAAGACCCTTGCTAATATCCTGAAACAAGGATGATTATTTGTCTTTTCTGTTAATTTTGGTTTAACATTTTATTTTGTTTTTAGATTTTAGGGGGTGAAACTTAGAAAATACAAAAATATTGTGCATTTCGTTTGTATAGTTAAAATCCAAAAACATTAAAAAATTTTGAAAAATAAATCAATATTGTGATCTTTCCTGAATTTATTTTGAAAAACCAAAAACATCTTAAAATTTGAAAAATCAAAAAGATTGTGCTTTCAGTGTGTACAGAAAATTTGAAAAATCAAAAAGATTGTGCTTTCAGTTTGTACAAAAAATTTTGAAAAAGTCAAAAAGATTGTGAATTTCTTGTTTATAAAGAAAAATCCGAAAAGACAAAAAGATTGTATTTTTAGTATGTAAAGAGAAAAACCAAAAAGATTTTTGCTTACGTTCGCTGAAAATTATGTCATTTATTTCTATTTGAAAGACATATACTTGTATATGTTTGGCCCTGATAATTTCTTATAAATCTTCAGAATAGCCATTTACCTGATAATGGAAAATATTTGGGGTGTACGTTAAGCTTTCTACTTTATTTTTTAGCTGAAAATTATGTCAGTTATTTAAGTTTGTGAAGCATGCTTGCATGTATTGGTCCTGTTATCTACTTGTAGATGGACAGGATAGCCATTATTTTATGAAATTAAATTAACTGGGGCGATTAAATTTGTTTATGCTCCTCAAATTTTGAGTTTTTGAAGCAAAAAGAGAAAATGATAGTACACTGATTATTTGACCCCAAATCCAGAAAGAAATAAGCTTAAAAGACTGAGTGCTTAATTATTGGTGCATTGATAGGTCTTAAACAAGCTGTTTAATATAAGTGATATAAACCTAAAGAAAAGCCAAATTGAAAGAGGTGTTAGTCTCTAGCAAAAGTCTCGGTGAGGAAGGCAGAAATGTAATAACCAGTCATACTCAAGCCTTATAGTTGTTAATCTCCCAAAAATATAATAAAGAAAATAACAAGCATTAGGATTCTGGACACTGTGAGTCTTTATGCGGCTTAATCATCTGGGTATTCATATGCATGAATATTTCACTTGCTTTTAGAGCAAACCCAAAGTCATTAAACTTGATCACTGCTGTATTTCGTACAATCCAAATTACTGACTTGATCAAAATCCGCTGTTATTCATACAATTGTTCCTCCCTTGCGCGCGTCTCAATACCAGTAAGAAACGGACCCCAGTGGATACAATGTATGTAAGCTGACAGATGGACTCATGCATACTCACTCACAGTAAAGGAAACTTGATGCATTGCTCAAAAATTATAAATTTCTTAATTGGTATTCAAAATTTTGATCAACACTATAACGGTTTAAGTCAAGTTGGGGTGATTTGGCAAAAGTAAAATTAAGCTTGAACCGAGATTAGGGGCTGATAGTTTCTGATATTCTGTGTGCTAATTGAACCCTAAATGATATCACAAAAATGCTTGAAGGCTTGTTATAAGATTTAAGTGGACAACAATATCAATGACCGACTTAACGCCAGTCATAATATCGCTGAAATACAAAACTGTGATGGAAGGGCATTTTGGTCAATATGATTCTCTGCTCAAACTCAATAAAACCTCAAAAATATGTACTGCTTTTGAAAATCATAGAAAAATACAAAAAGATTGTCTATTTCTTAGTTCAGATATTTTTTATATACATTCTTTAATTCTTATAAAATACCAAAAATATTTAATCTTTTATTTTACATATCATTTAAGTTGTATTTTAAATTATATTTTAGAAATGTGAAACGTTTTAAGTTATTCGATTATCTAGATAAAGGTTCTCGGTAATTCATTTAAGTTATCTAAATAATCAATTTAATTTATTATTTATTAATTTATTTATTTATTTATTTATTTATTTGATTTATTTATTTTATTTAAAGTTAAAAATTAAATTAAACATAATTCGTTAATTGTGGATAACAAATTAGGTTGTCTTAACGAACTACATCCTAGTTCGTTCCCTAATTCGCTTCCGCTCTCTGTAACGAAACACACCTAGCTCGTTATGCATTTTTAACGAATCAAACCTAATTCGTTATACCATGTGTTCAGTTCGATTAACGAATCAGCTGATTCGTTATTTCAAATTTCAAACGAATTAGTTTGATTCGTACATTGGGAAGCGTGCAAGGACAGCGTATATTGGATGTCGTGTATACGAACCGTCCTATACATATTTTTCATCTTCCTATTTACACTGTTACTCTCTCAAATTTTTTCCATAAATCTTGACCTTCATTATATCACTATCTGATCATATCTTCGTGATCCAAAGGTAAAGAGGATCATACCATTATGATTTTCGTCAAATCTTATACGAGTTTGATGGGTTAATTATAAGGTTTTAATATCGGAATTTTGAAGTTTCCATGAACTTTAATGTCTTACTTATTATGGACCTTAAAGTTGTTATCATTATGACTGGAATGTATTTCTGAGATCAATGGTGATATTCTATTAGGATTTGATTACTGATTAATGGGTGGATGATGAGTGATTATTTTCGGGGTTTTATACTCCGGTTAAACCCTAACTTAAGTAATCCATATCATGTGTAAACCTATACCATTTGCATCACTATGGGTTTCCGAGACTTGTATAGTCATTTGTTCGGCTACTCATCGTCAATTATGGAGTAATGGATCTTCGATTTGCTATTTTGACCGTCTGTGTTCTTGTTAATTTTGACTTTGACCAGGAGAGTCAAAGATTAAGTCTAATTTTGACCATTCGTTAACTCTAGAGAATTGGAACTCCTTCGCGTCCAATTCGTTAAGGTTTCATACGAATTAGCTCAGCGAATCATTCACTTAACGAATCAGAGATGGATTCGTCAATTTGTAACGAACTAGAAGTTAGTTCATAATTTTTTAATAGTTAATTCGCTTGTTCTTATTCGTTAAATTATTTACTAGATAGCGAATCAGTCGATTCGTTATACTTTTGTAACGAATCAGACTGTTTTGATAACGAATGACATTTCTAATTTAATTATTTCAAATATTGTAAATTAATAAAATATTCCAAGAGTCTAAACGCATCGATACATTGATTACACACGAAATCTAAAATTAATTATACTGTCTCTTGATAGATATATATATATAAGGGCTAAAAGTATATAAATCTTGTATGATTTCTAAACTTTCACATTACTTATAATCGTTTATATTTACTCAGTATAATGGCCGATCAAATGGATCAAGACCCACCCGCTGCTCCCCAAGAATAAAAACAACATCAAGAACAAGATGAAATACAGTTGCTACCTTATGACAAGAAGCACAACATCTGTGCTTATGTTAATTCAGACGTTGCTGACAAAGACCAGTTTGGGAATATGTTAACATTTTTACGGCGTCGGTGATACACTATGCTATAACTGCTCGACCCACTGTTTATCTGAGCATTATTTGGCAGTTCTGGAATACTGCTGAGTTCGTTGAAGTCGAGAATCACATTCGAGCCACAATCAATCAAACTCCTATAACAGTGGATATTAAGGTGATTCGACGTGTTCTTCGATTTGGGGACAATGATGATAACCCAAGTGAGTTCGACAAGGAATTAATCAAGGTTCTATTTAGACGTGTACGTTATGGTGGAGATATTGAGGATTCTATGTTTAACAAGAATGGTCTGTGCCCACCTTACAAGTATCTTTTACACGTATTGATTCATTGTTTGGGTGGTCGTCGAGGTGGATTTGATGAATGCCGTATTAGTATACAATCGGCGTTTGTGGCACTTGTGCTCAATAAACCATTCAACTTCTCAGAAATGGTCTTCTATCATTTCAAGGAGCAAGTTCAATGATGTGTAGTAAAACACACTTACTTTCCTTATGATTTTATCATGGTTTTTATGCTTAATTGTTTATTTTATGAAAGTATTGGGGGTTAAGTGCAATAATTTACAAAGTTTAAATGTTAATTGTAGGTTTATGGAAGATGGTGAAAAAAGAGTTAATTTGGAAGATTCTAGAGGCCTTGTTGGTCAAGTTTCAAAGCTACAACTCAAGGCCCAACCCAAGCCCACAAGTTAGAAGCCTTACATGGTATTATATTAAGTTAATTAACTTAGTTTCCAGCCAATAACACAGCCTTAATCCCGAAATAAAAAGAACCCTAACTTCCTATCAAAGTTCCGATCGGCAGCAGGCAAAAGGGAAAGAAAAAAAGAAAGCTATGTGGCGGCTGTGGTGGCTGTGACGGCTGGAGAGGAAGAAGAACACCAAGGAGAGTCTTGTGCAGCTGCTAGGCATCAAATACATCCATAAACTCAGCCCTATAACCTTAAGTAATCATCTTTAAGCTTTGTTTTTGTTCAAGAACCCTAACTAGTTGAATTGATCTTTTTCTTTGGATTGTTTTGCAAGTAATTGATTGTTTGACTTTGATTTAGTTATTCTTGGATCTTGAATGAGTTTGATTATGTTTATGATGATGTTATGATGATTTACTTGAATGTTAATGGCTGTCCAAAATTAATGAGTAGCTAATCTTGTTTGTTCTACCTAGGTTTGATGAATATTGTTAGGTTTTGACTAGTAATATGGATTGTTAATGATCATGGCTTAAATTGTTAATGTAAAGTTTGATTTAATAGTAAATTAGATTGTGTTTGGTGGCTGTGTTTTGTTTGATTATACCTAATAACCTCGTGCTTTAATTAATTGAATCGGTTTTGATTAGTTGTTGCATGTTTAAGGCTCTTTACTTTGTGTTTAGGGTTTATTTGCGGGAAGTACAACCGTAGGGATAAGTGGGTAAATTAATTAGATAAAATCAGTTGTGAAACACCTTCTTAGAGACCGAGAGTGATAATAAGTAAACTCGTCTCATTACTTTTACTTGTTAGAATTAAGATCGCGCGAGAGCGGGTTTTGTTCTTGTCGGGTTGAGATGTTTGAGCGATTAGTTGGTCTAGTTTAAGTTAAGTTGAATTGTTCCTCTATCCTTGGTTGCGTAGTATTTGTTTCCATTAGGCTAGTGTGTCGGTGAGACCGAGAGGTGAGTCGGCATTAGAACACGTTAATAATTTGTTTTCCCGGTTTGTTCTTAAAATCAACTAAGATAAGTTAGAGTTTGTTAGTGAGACCGAGAGGTGATCTGACCTTCTTGAGCGAACCTTAGCTGTGTCATCCTTTAGAACCGGTGTCGTGAGTTTTCAATCCACTGTCTTGTCAACTCCTTCAATATGATTCTTACCTAGGTAGACATTTTTATCACTGCAGTCAAAGTTTCCAAAGTTTTGTCAAAAGTTTTCACTTAGTTAAGTTAAGTAGTTAAATCAAATCTAAAAAAAATCAATTAAATATTTTGGTGAGTCTTGGTTAGAGTTTAGTGATTATAAACGTTTTCACGTGTCTTCTAGTTCGATATCCGGACTTTCCTCATCTGTGCTATACGCGACCGGTACACTTGCCGTTTGTGTGAACTAGGATAGATTGTTTGGTTTTTAAAGCTTAGTTGCGACTTGTGTTTTATATATACACACACACACACACACACATATATATATATATATATATATATATATATATATATATATATATTTTCGCACATCAAGTTTTTGGCGCCATTGCCGGGGACACGGTTAGAGGCGTATTGAGAACGACCCTAGTTAGGATTTGCCTATTGTATTTTCGTATATTTAGATTAGATTAGTTATTTTAATTAGTTAAGTTTTAGTTTAATTTTATTTTAAGTATTTTGTTCTATTTTTATCTGGTGCCCGTGATCCTTTTTCTTTCGAGTGTTCTTTAAAGGAAATATGTTCGGATGACACGTTGGAACGCCATGGTGCAAAGTGTGTGGCGGAGAGCACTGGGTACATGATGCTTATGAGCGAAGGAGGATAGAAACCGAGGCACAAAAGGCTAACTTTGAATCACTTTGGGTAGAACCTCCATACCGTTTCGCATATGAACAGATGAGGAACTTCTTAGGGTATAGGGATTCATTGGGAAATATATTAGAGCCCACCCCGGAATTGGAGGCAATAATGGACGATGTATTGCATGCTATTGTGAATGACTCGGTATATGTTCCACCTCTGAGTCAAACACTTATCGAACCCCTAAGTGAGATTGAGATGGTTGCCGTAACTAATCAGTCCTTAGTTGACGACACCGAGTCGTATACCCCTGAATCTAGCGTGTCTTCTGAGATCGTACGAGAAGATCCGATGGACCGACCTTCGGTCGAGATTCCTCCTTCTTCCTTAGAGATTAAGGTTTCGCCTGCCCACCTTGAGTATGTGTTTTTAGATGAAGAGAGGAAGCTGTCGGCTATCATTGCATCTACTTTGACGGAGGTCGAGAAGGCGAATGTGGTTGTCTTGGATATCGAGGGTTGTCATGAAGAGCTTGTGGAGGATACCTCTATGGAAGTAGATGATACGAAATTTGACCCGGGAGGTGACATTGAAGGAATAGAAAGATTAATTATCAGAGAGACATCACAGAAGAGGGAACATGTATACTTGGATCAAACGAACTTGAAAATGAGGATACGACATACGAAACAAAATAAAAAGTTGACACACAGCAAAGATGACATCCTCCTTCATTACACGACTCGTATAAAGTTTGGTCCGGGTAAGTATAAGTCTTGGTGTTCCGACCCGTTTCAGTTTTTCAAAATCTCTTTAAATTTTTCTGGTATGTTTTTCCCGACTAATAGTAGACAAATAAAACGAAACGGGTCGAGTAGGAAACGGACAAAGGAGAAGCCACCTGATTGAAATTGAGATTTGGGGTCAGGCTGAGGACCCGTTAAACTAAGCGCTCTCTGGAGGCAGCCCGAGATTTAGAGTTTTGTTTTATTTTTTTTGTTATTTAAAAATAGAAAATACAAAAAAAAATTAAAAATTAAATATTTAATAAAAATCAAAAAAATTAAAAAAATTCAAAAACACAAAAATATGTTTATTTCTTATGTTTTTCTTTTCTGTTTTGTACGCCGCTACATGCGAGCGAGTTTGAGTTTTTACAGGTATTATTATGCGCATGGTAGCTCTGATGGCGTTTTGGAACTGGTTCACCCGAGGTTGAGGCCGCGAATGAAATGCTATACGGTCGTTCGTTCGAATCATACACAGCTGATGAAAAATCTGCATCTAAACCAGGGGAGTAACCCGTTCTCTATTTTAATTTCTGTTCTTTCAAGTTTTAATTTTATGCTTTACGTTTTATTTTTATTTTATTTCTTTTCCTTGTTCTCATCGAGGACAATTTCGTTCTAAGTGTGGGGATGGGAATTTAGTTTACTTAGTTGTAGAAAAAAAATTAAAAAAAAAAATAAAAAGTTTTCACTTGTTTTTCGTTTTCGTACGTTTTTTTTTTAAAATAAAAATATGTGTCCCTTGTTTTTAGCTTCTTTTGCATTAAAGTGGGAGATGATGATATTTATTGGAAATCGGTGTTTCAAACTACTAATAATATGAGATAAATTAAAGAAAACGCACTTAACTTGGGATGTGTCGGTAGGCTCAGCCTTGAAAATGAAAGGGAAAATTTGATAAAACGGTTAAACGGAAATCTTTTGTGGGTAAAGCGTTTTGTCCGTGGAAAATAAGCAATGAAAGATCGGGCCATACTCAAGCCTCAAAATTTTGGTATGAAAAAGTGGAAGTATCATGAATTTTAAATATTTGAATACGTTATCATATGATGCTTGGGTAGGTTTAACGTTAGAGTATGCCGTGTAGCCTGTGATATAAATCTTAAACTGCTAGTTTAGTGTTTTACACCTCATTGGCGTATGGTTTTATAACCTTAAATCTTGTATTGATGGGATGCTTCGGGTCCGGAGACCATGGGTCTGTATGCAATCTATTTATCTGGGTATTCACAATTCCTAAGTGGGGTTGTGGATATTTAAAATAAAGCCAAAGAGCAAACCCTTATAAGTCTATAAACATGATCACAAAAAGTACAAAAGTACAAATACACTACAGACTTGATCATCCACGCTGTTAGCCATGTGGTGTCCCCTTGCTCGCGTCTCATTACCATTAAGAAACAGACCACAAGGGACACGCTACATGTAAGCCCTACAGATGAAATTTTGCATACTCACCTATGGTGATGGATTTGGGGTATTGCTTGATAACGGGGGTATGCCATGTTGTGGGGAACACTAGCTATAAATTAATTGAACCTTAATCGTATCTAATGGCTGCTTGGTAGACTTTGATGCTTAAGCTTAGGTGGATAAACAATACCCTTGATCGTCTTAACTATTCATAAATATTGAGCAACAAAGTTTTAATTCTGCTAATTTTGAGTTTTAAGTCAAGTTGGGGTGGTCTGGTCCGGTAAAAGCAGAAAATAAGCGGGTCTTAATTGTGTAAACCACTAAGTAATATTATTGTCGGATCTTATTTGTCCCGGTAAAGATTAAGGCATGGGTTTAGGTGGACAACAATATCGATGATCGCGGTTTTTGCGTTTTTCTGAGCTTTAAAATCTAACCTATATGTTTGATTTGACTTTGATTTTCCGATTCTGATCCAACTGCAGTCAAATCTTTTTCAGGGACGAAAAAGTCTTAAGTGTGGGGATGTTTGATGTGTAGTAAAACACACTTACTTTCCTTATGATTTTATCATGGTTTTTATGCTTAATTGTTTATTTTATGAAAGTATTGGGGATTAAGTGCAATAATTTACAAAGTTTAAATGTTAATTGTAGGTTTATGGAAGATGGTGAAAAAAGAGTTAATTTGGAAGATTCTAGAGGCCTTGTTGGTCAAGTTTCAAAGCTACAACTCAAGGCCCAACCCAAGCCCACAAGTTAGAAGCCTTACATGATATTATATTAAGTTAATTAACTTACTTTCCAGCCAATAACACAGCCCTAATCCCGAAATAAAAAGAACCCTAACTTCCTATCAAAGTTCCGATCGGCAGCAGGCAAAAGGGAAAGAAAAAAAGAAAGCTAAGTGGCGGCTGTGGTGGCTGTGACGGCTGGAGAGGAAGAAGAACACCAAGGAGAGTCTTGTGCAGCTGCTAGGCATCAAATGCATCCACAAACTCCGCCCTATAACCTTAAGTAATCATCTTTAAGCTTTGTTTTTGTTCAAGAACCCTAACTAGTTGAATTGATCTTTTTCTTTGGATTGTTTTGCAAGTAATTTATTGTTTGACTTTGATTTAGTTATTCTTGGATCTTGAATGAGTTTGATTATGTTTATGATGATGTTTATGATGATTTACTTGAATGTTAATGGCTGTCCAAAATTAATGAGTAGCTAATCTTGTTTGTTCTACCTAGGTTTGATGAATATTTGTAGGTTCCCAGCCGGATCTACACGAGATATCGCGTTCTACGTAGGTGCGGAATCCCTACGTAAGACGTAACGAGTATAGAAAACGATACGAGCTAACACACGATACGATAATTAAACAGACGTTGTATTCCAACCGTAAACACGTGATACTATGATCACTGACTACAAACTCTCTGACTCGAATACACGAATAAGACTCTCTCCTCTCTCTTAACTTCTCAGCCGTAACCTAGCTGAATAAATAGGCGACAACTTCGCCTGGTAAGTTCAGGCGAAGTTGTTCCTAACTTCGCTTGTTCCACAAGTTCGCCTATAATTTGCGAAATTGTGATAACTTCGCTTACATACAAAACTCAAATCTAACTAACATGATTACAGACACTCGACACTGAACTACTGACATAATGCACCAACAGACTCCCCCTTGGCAGTAGCTTCATCTCTTTAGCTTCAAACACGTGTCTTGTAATCTTCAACAATCCTGCATCTTCATCTTTAAGCATGAACTCCTTCGCGTACACAAACTGATATAATTCTTTGATATTTCTTCGCTTCGTCTTTCCAAGCAGGAATATAAAATATTTTCTTCTCATGCAACACCTGCAAATCAGCTTGTGACAAGTTCACTAGATGCATCGGATCATAAACTCTTAGCAGCTCTTGTTCATCTTCGTCTTCCATCACTGCTTCAGCTGTTTCACAATCAACATACCACCACTTTAGATCTTTGAGCACATCCTTGGGCATCTGTTTCATCGGCACTTCTTTAAGGCACCGGATCGGCTTATACTTCATAATCATCCAAGGTTTTCCATCTGCTCTCAAACCTCTATCCTTGTCTTCAACAAGTTTTCCCTTTTGTGGTTTCAACAGCTCAAATTTCTTCTCTTTTATACTCTCTTTCCACACAATTTTCCCAATAACTCTAGCCATATTATCATCACTTCGGTTAATCAACCCCAATCTGGCTAAGTCTTTCACTTCACATTCTTGCAGTGTATTCAACGATCTTAACAGTCTTTTGAAATACTGAACACCGTCATATCTCTTAATCACGAAGAGCCTCAACTGCTCATCATATATCCAGCAAATAATCCCTTTCTTCGCTTCAGCATAACCTTTAATGTTGTAACTCTTCATAAACATTGTTGGAACCGCTGGTTTCTTCGTTTTGACAAACCACTGAGCATAGCCTTCTTTCCATCTAGGCTGCTCTTCCCATTCAGATTCATCACTTGCCATCTCTTTACTCATATCTGCTTTCTCAACATCTGGAATGTCATGCTCAATATTTTCCTCTTCTATCTCTGTATCAATCACAATCTCTTCACCAATCTTCTCTATCTCTTCACTCGGTAATACATCATCATCACCAACCAACTCATCATCCATCTCCTCAACTTCCACTACCACTACATCATCACCACCAACTGCAGTTGTCGACTCCCCCTGAGTTGTGGAAGTTCCAAGAGCTTGATAAGTTCTTGGTAACTCACCACCTGCACCTTTCGATGTATTGGGATCATCGTCTCTATCATTTCGTCTCTTGGTCCTCAACTCATCGCCTTTACAGCTCGTCTCCCCCTGAGATGCCAAGAACTTCTTGAAAGCATCTATGATTTTTCCATGTTCTACCAGCAGGGACGACTGCATCTGATTCTCTGCAACTAGGCGTTGAATAGCCTGGGTCTGGATAAGATTAATCCTTGACTGCTCTGCCACGACCCTTTCAAGTGCTGCTATTCGTTCAGAGTCTGATATGGTTGCATCGAAATCGAACCTCATATGTGATATATCATGAGTGTACTGAGGAGGGATTTCCGATGTCACCGGGACCTCAGAAGTAGAAATAGACGTAACCGCAGGTGGTATCGTCACCGCTAACCCTGCAGTGGCCACAACAGTCGACTCGATAAATTGTGCCACGACCTCCGTTGGAGTAACAGTCGGAGGCGGCAACGAAACGATCTCAGGAATCGAAAGTTGGAAAGTAGTCGGTGGGAGGCCAAATGTAGATGAGGTAGCCACCACGGGAACAACCGTAGCGCTTGGCCTTATAACCTGTAATGATGAGGGAACCATTGTCATATCGGATAGTGCTGGTGGAGTGAAACGTACCACCCTAGAGCTCTCACCGGCTCCCGATCCTGCACCTATCCGTTCCCTTCTTGACCTCCGGATCAACTGTTGTACCTCTTCCTCATAGTCTGACTCGCTGTCATCATCAGTTCTCTTTCTCTTCCCATGAGTCCGTTCATGTGTTACCAAAATCTGTCTCGCTTCGGCCACTTCATCATCAGAATCTGAGCCAGCCACCGTTGTAGCTGCCCTAGTAACATTCACACCCGAAGCACGTTCAACCGGGACCTGTACATTCTCCTCTGGATCAACCCTTTCCATGTCAAAAAATCCTTGACCGCCAAACGCTGCGTCAAGGTCAACGGTCTCCTCCGGTGACACAACAGGAGCAGCAGGTATAGCTTGAGGTGCCCCTGCCTGTTGTGGTGTCGGGTCCCTAAACTCGTCCCCACGAGCAGGCACATACCCCGGGTTGATCAAGTACCCAAAAAGTGGAGTATGCCGAGGACGGAGCTCAGGTTTGCTCCTCGCACTCGAAGATCTGCATTGGGCGAAGATTCTTTTGTTCACACTCTCTACATATCTGATTGGACGGCGCTGAGGTAGCGTAGGAGCAACATGATTCAAGATCATTTGTAGGAATCTTGGATACATGATGAATCTCTCATGCGCCATCGCCCTTCTCTGACGATCAATCTCATAGAAGACCATCTGACTAAAGCTGTATCGCTTGTTGTAAGTCAGAGCAGTCATCGCCGACTGCATGGTCGCACCCATGCCATCAGTGCCCGCCTTTCTCCCTGACATGCATACAATCATGACATGCATGAGAAAGCGCCACTGGTCAAGCAAAAACCCTTTCCTTCTCTGCGTATCCCCCAAGGGTCCAGAGTATCCCATCCTCAAAAACGCTCCATCACGGAAAGGAGCTACAAACTCTGTCGGGTCATCCCTTGTCTCATTTCCAAACCGTAAAGCCGCCCGGATTTGTTCAGAAGAGAACTGAACAATCTGATTGTTTACTATTGCGCCTATCACCGGGGGTTCGACTCTACAGTCATATTCCACGGTCTGCCAAAAATCCTCAATGTTGGGCAAGGATATCGGCAGAGTTGTTGTAATCGCGTGGAATATCCGCGAGCGTAAAAGAAATGTGATGATTTCGCGGAAATCATCAACTCCGCTTGCCTCCGGGTCTAATGTTATATACATGTTGTGACCCGGGAAGAACTGTTTTTGGTTATCACCTCCGTCATCACCGCCTGCACCACCTGCTCCAGCAACAGCAGCCATATCTGCAACAAACAGGTTAAGTTAGATAAACGTCAAAGCAAATCACAAGTTCCCCTGTTACCATGAGCGAAGTTGTGATCTATTCTGAATAGGCGAAGTTAAAGGTGGGGCGAAGTTGGGAAACAACTTCGCTTCAACTTGAACTTCGTCTGATAACCGTTAAGTAAAATGGTCCAGGCGAAGTTAAAGAGAACTTCGCCTAACCACAACATCGCCTCCTAAACTGTTTCAAAATTAATTATCAGGCGAAGTTAGACCTCAGGCGAAGTTACGGATAACTTCGCCTAAACTGTAACTTCGCCGAATTCGAATCGACAACAGTTAGGTTTGTCGAACGACGTGTAGATGATGATTTTGGAGATCGAGGACTCCGTAACACATGATTTTATGAACTTTTAGACGTTCAGGTAAATTACTATCACGTAATAACAAGTTTGAAAATCGGATGTTTAAGGTTCGAAAGAACGAGGTCGTTAATCGAGTCGAAACGACCGATGATCAACCTCAATAGACAGAGATTATACGATAAAAGAACCCTACACACCTTGAAATCGGATTGAATCGAAAGAAAGTTAACACAGATTGAAGAACGATAAGTTCGCTTAGGTTATACGGAGATAAGTTCGCTGAGATTTGGAAAATAATGAATCGTCTGACCTTAAAACTTCTTTATATAGGGTCAAAGTTAGTACAGGCGAAGTTATCGATAACTTCGCCTATTCCAGGCGAAGTTATGAACAAGTTCGCCGGTATTTACAAAACAAACCCCTATACTTTGAACAATTTTCAATAAAGTTTTAAAACTTCCTTTAAAGCGTTAAATGATACGATCAAGACCAAGTAACCACGTATAAAATAATACAACTACATAAGTAGAAAAACTTTTAAAATAAAGTACACGGGATCAAATTTCAGTCTTGGCAGGGACTACCATGTTTTAGAAAAGATCCGAACAGGAATCATACTAATTACGTGACTGTCACACAGATCCGTGTTCAGCTGTATTATGACATAAAGAAACAGGTTGTAAGCAGGTAATATACTTAAAATGGTTTTCATCGTTTCTGTGATACGAGTTAGGTTCAATTAAGCTCAAAACTTAAGTGGGCAACAACTCAGAGATTATGATGTCTCTTATCTATTCTCAAAGCGTATTCGGCTTTCCCCAAGTCACCCTGAATTGACCTCTACCCGTAGTGTCTGATTAAGTAGTAATTACTCTTCGATCTTAGACTCTGCTTCCCGTTCACCTTCTTGCGTCTTGATTGAGAATCATTAACATTATGAACTCTAGAATACATTTTTTTTTAACATGTATATACACAACTTCAAGTAAAAAACAACTGCAAGTCCCGAATCTGGATCACTGCAGTGTCTTGACACGTTATCTTCACGGGAATCAGAACACTCACGGGCTCGTATATGACTGGGTAATCGCTTTTCTGCCTATCATTCGGAAAGATATGTATGAAGACATGCACAACTCTTAAGGAGTTTCCACATAAAATCGAGTAGATTTAGTTAGTATCACTTCTACTTTTACGCACCATAAAAAGCTACCATGACATACAATGACTGTTCTAAAGTCTTTTAGGCCTAATAACTTCACTAGTTAAGCACACAGAATCAGTATATCTATCACTTTCCAAGGTTGGATCAATTTTCTGTTAACATAGTAAAGAAACTTCTTAAGAAGTAGTAGACTTGAAAAATAATTTCATCTCCCTTAAAGAAAAAAAATTTAACTTCAATCGCCCCGACCAAATCAAAGTCTTCAGGGAAACGGCTATCCCGAAGATCCAATGGATCAGCTGGACCGACCACATACTAGTATGTGTCCTTCTAACTAAGTATAATCGACTAATTTTCAGCGAAAGAATGAAAACACATCATAAACCGCCCCGGTCACTTTCAGTCATCTGGTTAATGGCTATCCTCATATTCTACAAGTAGAAATGAGGACCAAACATATCTGAAGACATGTCCTTCAAACTGAGGCAACCGACATAATTCTAAGCGATAATGACGTTTTTTTTTTTTTTTTTTTTTTTTTTAAATAAAAACACACGACATGGTTACTCGGGATAGATCATCCCATTCAGCTCAACAAGGTTTTGAAATCTAGTTTTGTCAAACGCTTTCGTGAACAAGTCAGCGAAATTATCTAACGTGTCAACCTTTGCGAGCACAATCAGTTTCTTCTCAGCACAATCCCGTATAAAATGATGACGAATGTCAATATGTTTAGTTTTACTGTGCTTTACGGGATTGTTAGTTACTGAGATAGCAGCAGTGTTATCAATGCAAATAGGAGTAAGTGAGAAATTCAGACCATAATCACGCAACTGTTGTTGAATCCAAAGAACCTGGGAGCAGCAGTTGGATGCTGCCATGTATTCTGCTTCACAGGTTGAAATGGCGACTGAGGTCTGCTTCTTGCATTGCCATGACACTAATCTGCCACCAAGAATCTGACATCCACCTGTCGTTGACTTCCGACTTTGATTGCACCCTCCATAATCAGAATCTGTGTACGCGACTAGCTCCAAGTCTCCTCCTCTTGAGTACCACAACCCCAGCTTCGGCTTGCCTTTGAGATACCGCAGTATCCTCTTCGCACCCTTCAAATGAGATTCTCTTGGGTTTGCCTGAAAGCGTGCACAAAGACAAACAGCAAACTTTATAGCAGGCCTAGAAGCAGTTAAGTACATTAAAGAACCAATAATTGCCCGATATTGGGTTGGGTCCACGTCTGCATCGTTGTCTGAATCAGCACCCAATTTGTGATTGACGCAGACTGGAGTATCATATGGAGTGCTGTCCTCCATCTTGAAACGTTTGAGAATATCATGGACATACTTCGTCTGATGAATGAACATCCCATCTTTCTTCTGATCAACCTGCAATCCTAAAAAGAAGGTTAGTTCACCCATAGCACTCATTTCAAATCTCTTCTTCATGACGGCCTCAAACTCCTGACACATGGCGACCTTTGATGCAGCAAAGATAATGTCGTCCACGTAGACTTGCACCAGTAGAAAGTCGCTCCCTTTTCTCTTGTAGAACAATGTGCTATCAATCTTACCTCTTTCAAACTCATTCTCAAGCAAGTAATCGGATAACGTTGAGTACCAGGCACGAGGTGCCTGATGTAGTCCATACAGCGCTTTACTTAGCTTGTACACGTGATCGGGAAAGTCAGGGTCAGGAAAACCCGGAGGTTGCTCAACATACACAACCTCGTCGACTTTACCGTTAAGGAAAGCACTCTTCACATCTAACTGAAAAACCTTCATCTCCTTATGAGCAGCAAATGCCAAAAACAGCCGAATGGCTTCCAATCTTGCCACAGGAGCAAACACCTCATTGTAATTAATCCCCTCTTGCTGATTAAAGCCTTTAACAATCAGCCTCGCCTTGTTCCTGATAACAATCCCTTTCTCATCTCTCTTACATTTGAAGACCCATTTCGTGCCTATCGCATGCACATTCTTCGGTTTTTCAACCAAATTCCATACTTCCATTTTCTTAAACTGAGCTAACTCTTCTTGCATGGCTTCGACCCACGAGCTGTCCTTAAGAGCCATTTGATAGTTCTTTGGTTCAATCTGGCTGATGAAGCAGGTGTACAAGCATTCGATGATAATGCCAGTGTCTTTAATGCATGTGAAAACACAGGTGTGCTCATTCAAGCTTTTTCTTGTTTGTACACCGGCGGACAAATCACCTATCACGTTCTCCAAAGGATGATCTTTGTGAATTCTCGTAGTCGGAACCGAACTGTCATTCAGATTATCTTCCAAGTTCGAAGATAGCTCATCAATGGGTGATTGATGTTGAGAGTGAAACGGATTGATGAATTCCTCTTCAGTAGAGACAGCAGGGGTATTGACAGCATTTGACGAGGAAGGCTGACATTCATCATACTGTGATCGTTGCACCAAAGTGTCTTCCTCATCGCATATCATCTTCGTAGCAATTCTTTTCTCAACTTCTGCAAAATCCAGATAAGGTATGTTAAAAGATTTAAAAAGTCTATCATACTCGAAAACCCCAGCGGGTCCCGTGCTTGGTTTTGGTGATTTGTAACTTGTGATATCAGTGTTACACACCACCTCAACCTTGCTGGTCGATGTATTAAAGACCCGTCTGTTGGGAGTCCCAACAACGTATCCGACTAAGATTCCTTCGTCGGCTACTTCACCAAATTTAGAATTGGTCTTTAATATCGAACACGGGGACCCGAATGGTTCAAGACCACTCAAGTTGGGCTTTCTCCCATGCATAAGTTCATAACATGTTTTATTTAATCTTTTAACAGTTAACACTCTATTAAGGATATAACAGGCTGTTGCAACAGCTTCAGCCCAGAACACCACGGGAAATTCGAATCAGCCAGCATGGTTCTGGCTCCTTCAATTAAGGTTCTATTCTTCCTCTCAGCCACTCCATTTTTTTGCGGTGTATACGGTGCGCTGTATTGGTGTTCTATCCCCTTCTGTAAGCAGAAGATCTCCATCTCATAGTTCTTGAACTCAGTTCCATTGTCACTCCTGATGAATTTAACCCGTTTCCCCATGATATTTTCAACCTTGGTAATCAAATTCTTTACCATCTGCACTGTTTCATCCTTTGACTTCAGGAAATATACCCAGGAATATCGAGAGAAATCATCAGTGATCACCAAGCAGTAAGATGTTCCTCCTAGACTTTTTACATTCACGGGACCGAAGAGATCCATGTGAAGTAATTCTAGGGTACTGACAATGGAATTGACCTTCTTGGTGAGATGGGATTTCTTGTGTTGCTTTCCCTTTTTGCCTGATAAGCATTTGTCTTCAAAGTTGAAATTCTTCAAGGGAACACCCAGCACAAGCCCATTTTTGACAAGGTAGTTCATTTTCCGAAGATGAATATGCCCCATTCTCCTATGCCACAACTCGGACTCCGATTCAGTTGCTTTTGACAGAAGACACGATTCTTCTGTGGCCATCTCAGTCGACCTCATATCCATGATATACGTATTCTTCACTCTTGGAGCCTTCATAACAATCCAATTCTCTGGTATCTTGAAACCAGGATATATCACGATCGCCTCATTCTTTGTAAAATGTACGGTGTACTCTTTGTCACAGATCTGCGAAACACTCAGCAGATTGTGCTTCAGTTCTTCAACAAAATTTACTTTCTCCAAAGTCATCTTTCCATTCGACACCGTCCCTATTCCTGTAATCCTTCCACCGCTCTCTCCTGCGAAACTCACTCTTCCTCCTTGAACAGGTTTCCAGTCATGTAACAATTTCTTGTTACCTGTCATGTGCCGGGAACAGCCGCTATCCACAACCCATTGATTGTTGGCAGCCCTGTTCAACTGTTCCTGCACGATTAAAGCAGTTGATTAAAATCTGGGGACCCAAGACCGATTGGTCTTGGGTCGATACATCCCGTACCTTGGCTGTCCAAAGTTAGTATCATAATAATTTCTGTGAGTCCTAACAGGATACCTTCTTGTGGATTGTCTATGAGGCTATTCAAACCTTCGTGAATTAAAAGAATTATTACTTATGGTTTGGTTGTTAGCAGTGAAAAACTGAGATCTTTTTCTTTGAAAACCTGAATTAGACCAATTTCTGAATTTTGATGGGTTTTTAGTTTTAACATTTCCGTTAGTTCTATTCTCAGTTCTCGAAGGCCTCACATCTCTGAATCTCTGCTTCAGAGGGCAATCAGCAACTAGGTGTCCCAATTGATTACATCTGAAACAACTCCTGTGTTCAACTTTCTTATCAAAAGTTGTCTTAGATGTTGAGGCTGTATTACTTCCCGTTTGTCTCACATATGGTGGGACATACGGGTTTAGTGGAGACTTCTTTTCAGGTGTTTTATGTTTCTCTCCACTTTTTGGTAACACTTCCTCTTGTTTTGTCTCACTCGACTCAGATGACTTGTCCGAGTTTGATGAGACAGGACTCGGAGCAGAAATCTTAACACTAGTAACAGGCTTACTTGTTTCGCCTTTACTAACTTCTGGTTCTTTAATCGTTACTTTAACCGGAACTGTCTGACCATAGTCAACATTGACAGATTTCTGATTACTAGGGTCATAAGTGTAATTATGATTGAAAGATGGTGGAACTTCATGATAACCAATTCCTCCCTTTTTTGGGGAACCTTGATCACTAACGAGGTGTTCAAGTATAGCGGAGGAATTTCTGAATTGCTCAAGTTTCCTGCTAAGTTCCACCACTTTCACCTGGTGATCAGCTATCTGTTTATCCCTTTCAGCTATTAGTTTGGTTTTCTCTTCTAGAACTTCATAGCTAAGATCAATCACTTGAATTTTTTCAGCAAGCTTTGCTTTAAGACTTTTAATATCTTTCTCACTAGCTTTAATTTTTACTTTGTAACTATTTTCTCTAGCTTTAGTGAAATGATGATCTTCTTTTAATGTTTTAAATTGCGCATCCAAACTAACAAACAGATCAGTTATAGTTGTCAGTTGTTCAGACAGATGTTCACACTTAGTACAAGGGAGTTCGGTACTTACCTCGGAGAGCTGGTCTGACACATCTGCCATGTAAGCTTAATTTTCGCCAGTTCCCTTCTCACTATCTGCAGTTTCGATGTTTGCCAAATTGGCCTGTTCAAATACTTCTTCAACATGCAGATTCCAGTTGTACTCCTCATTCTGTCTGAAAATCATGGCTCTATAGTCATTACCACTACCACTCTGCTGTGTAGATCTGTTTTGACTGCGTTCTACACGTTCATTTTTGCACTCTTTTGCAAAGTGGCCATTCTGCTGACAGTTGTAACAGCGAATCTTCGACTTATCAAACCCTGGCCTCTCACCGACAAACTTCCTGCCAGTCTTCTTCATGAACCTCTTAACCCTTCTCACAATCATAGCCATCTGCCACTGCAGATCCATCTCCTCCAGATCATCAGCATCGATCTGATCATAGTCTTCATCCAAAATTGCAGGATCAACAATCTTACCCTGAATGTAATTCTCATACGAAGCAATAAAAGATGCATAGAGAGCAAACTGCTGTTCAGCAGATTTAACACTCATGGGCATCTTCGAGTAGTTGTTGTTTGAAACACTTGGGGAAAAACTACTCTTGGTCGCTGGAGGTTGAGAAGCATTTGATCCTCCAGCTACAAAGCACACATCACCGTTCATGTTGAGAGATACATGTCCTTCATGTGTTGAGCTAGCGCCTGTCTCTCCCTTAGAGTAATAAGCAGATGATTCAGTTTTCGAACTTGATCCCGAGTTAACCTTTGCACCATACATACCCGGATCTTGAACCTGATCGGTAGGTGTCTCCTTTCGTACCATGTTCAGTTCAAACGTTCTTAGCTTGTTAACTGCTGTCTCCAGGTCATAGTCAGCAAAGTCTTTGTCTTCTCTCATCAACACAGTATACATCTCCCATTTCGGTAGGAGAGCATCAAGAAGCTTTTCAACAATCTCATCTTCTTTGTAAACAATTGAATAGTTGCTGAGTTCAGTCATCAGATGATAATATCTAGTGATGATATCATCAAGAGATTCATTCTTCAGATACTTGAAGACCGAGAATTGGGTTTTTAGAAGTTTAATCTTCGATGCACGAATTCCCACATTGCCCTCAAACCATTTTTCAAGCGCTTCCCAATGCTCTCTGGCAGTTTTATACTTTCTGAAAGTGTGCAGAATCTCTTGTGGAAGAGCCATTGTAATTGCTGCATGAGCTTTGCTTTCGGCCTCATACATTTTCTTCTCTTCTTCTTCCATCTCTTTGTATTTCGTGATCTGATCACGACCCTCATACTCAGCAGTAGGTGGAATGTAACCATCTTGTATGCACACCCACATCTTAGCCTCTTGGTACTTGACATATTGTTCAAAACGATCTTTCCACGCTACATAATCGGTTTTCTTAAGCATCTTCGGTGCCTTTGTAGCCGAACCCGCTTCCACTTCCATCTTAACTAGTTCCGTAATGTTTATTGAAGACATCTTTCACGAAACCCAAAGAAACTCGAAAAATAAAAAATTTTATTTTAAACAGTACTGTAGGCGAAGTTGTGGATAACTTCGCTTAAGTCTGAACTTCGCTGATTATGAACTTCGCTTCCTTTTTAAATTCTCCTGATTCGGCGAAGTTGTGAATAACTTCGCTTGAGGTAAGCGAACTTGAGAGGTAGGCGAAGTTATGGGTAACTTCGCTTGAGATAAGCAAACTTGAGAAGGTAGGCGAAGTTGTGGATAACTTCGCTTAACCTTATATCTTCGCTGAAACCCTACGAACAGTGACGGCAACTTCGCCTGATGAACACGATGAATATGCAGGTTTGATTTTTGGATTTTACGAGGTTTGTGAAGGTGTTATGGGTTGTTTATGATTGTAGGAGATGAGTATGACACAAAAACTCAGAAAACTCGTCCCGCGAATAGTCGAACGGAACGATTTCTACACCCGCGTGATAATCCCGAACCACACAATCGAGCAAAAGCTCTGATACCAATTGTAGGTTCCCATCTGGATCTACACGAGATATAGCGTTCTACGTAGGTGCGGAATCCCTACGTAAGACGTTACGAGTATAGAAAACGATACGAGCTAACACACGATACGATAATCAAACACACGTTGTATTCCAACCGTAAACACGTGATACTATGATCACTGAATACAAACTCTCTGACTCGAATACACGAATAAGACTCTCTCCTCTCTCTTAACTTCTCAGCCGTAACCTAGCTGAATATATAGGCGACAACTTCGCCTGGTAAGTTCAGGCGAAGTTGTTCCTAACTTCGCTTGTTCCACAAGTTCGCCTATAACTAGCGAACTTGTGATAACTTCGCTTACATACAAAACTCAAATCTAACTAACACGATTACAGACACTCGACAGTGAACTACTGACATCATGCACCAACAATATTGTTAGGTTTTGACTAGTAATATGGATTGTTAATGATCATGGCTTAAATTGTTAATGCAAAGTTTGATTTAATAGTAAATTAGATTGTGTTTGGTGGCTGTGTTTTGTTTGATTATACCTAATAACCTCGTGCTTTAATTAATTGAATCGGTTTTGATTAGTTGTTGCATGTTTAAGGCTCTTTACTTTGTGTTTTGGGTTTATTTGCGGGAAGTACAACCGTATGGATAAGTGGGTAAATTAATTAGATAAAATCAGTTGTGAAACACCTTCTTAGAGACCGAGAGGTGATAATAAGTAAACTCGTCTCATTACTTTTACTTGTTAGAATTAAGATCGCGCGAGAGCGGGTTTTGTTCTTGTCGGGTTGAGATGTTTGAGCGATTAGTTGGTCTAGTTTAAGTTAAGTTGAATTTTTCCTCTATCCTTGGTTGCGTAGTATTTGTTTCCATTAGGCTAGTGTGTCGGTGAGACCGAGAGGTGAGTCGGCATTAGAACACATTAATAATTTATTTTCCCGGTTTGTTCTTAAAATCAACTAAGATAAGTTAGAGTTTGTTAGTGAGACCGAGAGGTGATCTGACCTTCTTGAGCGAACCTTAGCTGTGTCATCCTTTAGAACCGGTGTCGTGAGAGTTTTCAATCCACTGTCTTGTCATCTCCTTCAATATGATTCTTACCTAGGTAGACGTTTTTATCACTGCAGTCAAAGTTTCCGAAGTTTTGTCAAAAGTTTTCACTTAGTTAAGTTAAGTAGTTAAATCAAATCTAAAAAAAATCAATTAAATATTTTGGTGAGTCTTGGTTAGAGTTTAGTGATTATAAACGTTTTCACGTGTCTTCGAGTTCGATATCCGGACTTTCCTCATCTGTGCTATACGCGACCGGTACACTTGCCGTTTGTGTGAACTAGGATAGATTGTTTGGTTTTTAAAGCTTAGTTGCGACTTGTGTTATATATATATATATATATATATATATTTACATATATATATATATACATATATATATATATTTTCGCACATCAAGTTTTTGGCGCCGTTGCCGGGGACACGGTTAGAGGCGTATTGAGAACGACCCTAGTTAGGATTTGCCTATTGTATTTTCGTATATTTAGATTAGATTAGTTATTTTAATTAGTTAAGTTTTAGTTTAATTTTATTTTAAGTATTTTGTTCTATTTTTATCTGGTGCCCGTGATCCTTTTTCTTTCGAGTGTTCTTTAAAGGAAATATGTTCGGATGACACGTTGGAACGCCATGGTGCAAAGTGTGTGGCAGAGAGCACTGGGTACATGATGCTTATGAGCGAAGAAGGATAGAAACCGAGGCACAAAAGGCT
Organism: Bidens hawaiensis; assembly: GCF_021521415.1. Taxonomy (NCBI): domain Eukaryota; kingdom Viridiplantae; phylum Streptophyta; class Magnoliopsida; order Asterales; family Asteraceae; genus Bidens; species Bidens hawaiensis. The sequence continues at coordinate 32,067 of NW_027496229.1, forward strand.
AACTTCGAATCACTTTGGGTAGAACCTCCATACTGTTTCGTATATGATCTGATGAGGAACTTCTTAGGGTATAGGGATTTATTGGGAAATATATTAGAGCCCACCCCAGAATTGGAGGCAATAATGGACGATGTATTGCATGCTATTGTGAATGACTCGGTATATGTTCCACCTCTGAGTCAAACACTTATCGAACCCCTAAGTGAGATTGAGATGGTTGCCGTAACTAATCAGTCCTTAGTTGACGACACTGAGTCGCATCTCCCTGAATCTGGCGTGTCTGCTGAGATCGTACGAGACGATCCGATGGACCGACCTTCGGTCGAGATTCCTCCTTCTTCCTTAGAGATTAAGGTTTCGCCTGCCCACCTTGAGTATGTGTTTTTAGATGAAGAGAGGAAGCTGTCGGCTATCATTGCATCTACTTTGACGGATGTCGAGAAGGCGAATGTGGTTGTCTTGGATATCGAGGGTTGTCATGAAGAGCTTGTGGAGGATACCTCTATGGAAGTAGATGATACGAAATTAGACTCGGGAGGTGACATTGAAGGAATAGAAAGATTAATTATCAGAGAGACATCACAGAAGAGGGAACATGTATACTTGGATCAAACGAACTTGAAAGTGAGGATACGACATACGAAACAAAATAAAAAGTTGACACACAGCAAATATGACATCCTCCTTCATTACACGACTCGTATAAAGTTTGGTCCGGGTAAGTATAAGTCTTGGTGGTCCGACCCGTTTCAGTTTTTCAAAATCTCTTTAAATTTTTCTGGTAAGTTTTTCCCGACTAATAGTAGACAAATAAAACGAAACGGGTCGAGTAGGAAACGGATAAAGGAGAAGCCACCTGATTGAAATTGAGATTTGGGGTCAGGCTGAGGACCCGTTAAACTAAGCGCTCTCTGGAGGCAACCCGAGATTTAGAGTTTTGTTTTTTTTTTATTTTTGTTATTTAAAAATAGAAAATACAAAAAAAATTAAAAATTAAATATTTAATAAAAATCAAAAAAATTAAAAAAATTCAAAAACACAAAAATATGTTTATTTCTTATGTTTTTGTTTTTTATTTTGTACGCTGCTACATGCGAGCGAGTTTGAGTTTTTACAGGTATTATTATGCGCATGGTAGCTCTGATGGCGTTTTGGAACTGGTTCACCCGAGGTTGAGGCCGCGAATGAAATGCTATACGGTCGTTCGTTCAAATCATACACAGCTGATGAAAAATCTGCATCTAAACCAGGGGAGTAACCCGTTCTCTATTTTAATTTCTGTTCTTTCAAGTTTTAATTTTATGCTTTACGTTTTATTTTTATTTTATTTCTTTTCCTTGTTCTCATCGAGGACAATTTCGTTCTAAGTATGGGGATGGGAATTTAGTTTACTTAGTTGTAGAAAAAAAATTAAAAAAAATAAAAAGTTTTCACTTGTTTTTCGTTTTCGTACGTTTTTTTTTAAAATAAAAATATGTGTCCCTTGTTTTTAGCTTCTTTTGCATTAAAGTGGGAGATGATGATATTTATCGGAAATCGGTGTTTCAAACTACTAATAATATGAGATAAATTAAAGAAAACACACTTAACTTGGGATGTGTTGGTAGGCTCAGCCTTGAAAATGAAAGGGAAAATTTGATAAAACGGTTAAAACGGAAATCTTTTGTGGGTAAAGCGTTTTGTCCGTGGAAAATAAGCAATGAAAGGTCGGGCCATACTCAAGCCTCAAATTTTGGTATGAAAAAGTGGAAGTATCATGAATTTTAAATATTTGAATACGTTATCATATGATGCTTGGGTAGGTTTAACGTTAGAGTATGCCGTGTAGCCTGTGATATAAATCTTAAACTGCTAGTTTAGTGTTTTACACCTCATTGGCGTATGGTTTTATAACCTTAAATCCTGTATTGATGGGATGCTTCGGGTCCGGAGACCATGGGTCTGTATGCAATCTATTTATCTGGGTATTCACAATTACTAAGTGGGGTTGTGGATATTTAAAATAAAGCCAAAGAGCAAACCCTTATAAGTCTATAAACATGATCACAAAAAGTACAAAAGTACAAATACACTACATACTTGATCATCCACGCTGTTAGCCATGTGGTGTCCCCTTGCTCGCGTCTCATTACCATTAAGAAACAGACCACAAGGGACACGCTACATGTAAGCCCTATAGATGAAATTTTGCATACTCACCTATGGTGATGGATTTGGGGTATTGCTTGATAACGGGGGTATGTCATGTTGTGGGGAACACTAGCTATAAATTAATTGAACCTTAATCGTATCTAATGGCTGCTTGGTAGAATTTGATGCTTAAGCTTAGGTGGATAAACAATACCCTTGATCGTCTTAACTATTCATAAATATTGAGCAACAAAGTTTTAATTCTGCTAATTTTGAGGTTTAAGTCAAGTTGGGGTGGTCTGGTCCGGTAAAAGCAGAAAATAAGCGGGTCTTAATTGTGTAAACCACTAAGTAATATTATTGTCGGATCTTATTTGTCCCGGTAAAGATTAAGGCATGGGTTTAGGTGGACAACAATATCGATGATCGCGGTTTTTGCGTTTTTCTGAGCTTTAAAATCTAACCTATATGTTTGATTTGACTTTGATTTTCCGATTCTGATCCAACTGCAGTCAAATCTTTTTTAGGGACGAAAAAGTCTTAAGTGTGGGGATGTTTGATGTGTAGTAAAACACACTTACTTTCCTTATGATTTTATCATGGTTTTTATGCTTAATGGTTTATTTTATGAAAGTATTGGGGGTTAAGTGCAATAATTTACAAAGTTTAAATGTTAATTGTAGGTTTATGGATGATGGTGAAAAAAGAGTTAATTTGGAAGATTCTAGAGGCCTTGTTGGTCAAGTTTCAAAGCTACAACTCAAGGCCCAACCCAAGCCCACAAGTTAGAAGCCTTACATGATATTATATTAAGTTAATTAACTTAGTTTCCAGCCAATAACACAGCCCTAATCCCGAAATAAAAAGAACCCTAACTTCCTATCAAAGTTCCGATCGGCAGCAGGCAAAAGGGAAAGAAAAAAAGAAAGCTAAGTGGCGGCTGTGGTGGCTGTGACGGCTGGAGAGGAAGAAGAACACCAAGGAGAGTCTTATGCAGCTGCTAGGCATCAAATGCATCCACAAACTCAGCCCTATAACCTTAAGTAATCATCTTTAAGCTTTGTTTTTGTTCAAGAACCCTAACTAGTTGAATTGATCTTTTTCTTTGGATTGTTTTGCAAGTAATTGATTGTTTGACTTTGATTTAGTTATTCTTGGATCTTAAATGAGTTTGATTATGTTTATGATGATGTTTATGATGATTTACTTGAATGTTTATGTCTGTCCAAAATTAATGAGTAGCTAATCTTGTTTGTTCTACCTAGGTTTGATGAATATTGTTAGGTTTTGACTAGTAATATGGATTGTTAATGATCATGGCTTAAATTGTTAATGAAAAGTTTGATTTAATTGTAAATTAGATTGTGTTTGGTGGCTGTGTTTTGTTTTATTATACCTAATAACCTCGTGCTTTAATTAATTGAATCGGTTTTGATTAGTTGTTGCATGTTTAAGGCTCTTTACTTTGTGTTTAGGGTTTATTTGCGGGAAGTACAACCGTAGGGATAAGTCCGTAAATTAATTAGATAAAATCAGTTGTGAAACACCTTCTTAGAGACCGAGAGGTGATAATAAGTAAACTCGTCTCATTACTTTTACTTGTTAGAATTAAGATCGCGCGAGAGCAGGTTTTGTTCTTGTCGGGTTGAGATGTTTGAGCGATTAGTTGGTCTAGTTTAAGTTAAGTTGAATTGTTCCTCTATCCTTGGTTGCGTAGTATTTGTTTCCATTAGGCTAGTGTGTCGGTGAGACCGAGAGGTGAGTCGGCATTAGAACACATTAATAATTTGTTTTCCCGGTTTGTTCTTAAAATCAACTAAGATAAGTTAGAGTTTGTTAGTGAGACCGATAGTTGATCTGACCTTCTTGAGCGAACCTTAGCTGTGTTATCCTTTAGAACCGGTGTCGTGAGAGTTTTCAATCCACTGTCTTGTCATCTCCTTCAATATGATTCTTACCTAGGTAGACGTTTTTATCACTGCAGTCAAAGTTTCCGAAGTTTTGTCAAAAGTTTTCACTTAGTTAAGTTAAGTAGTTAAATCAAATATAAAAAATATCAATTAAATATTTTGGTGAGTCTTGGTTAGAGTTTAGTGATTATAAACGTTTTCACGTGTCTTCGAGTTCGATATCCGGACTTTCCTCATCTGTGCTATACGCGACCGGTACACTTGCCGTTTGTGTGAACTAGGATAGATTGTTTGGTTTTTAAAGCTTAGTTGCGACTTGTGTTTTATTTATATATATATATTTTTTTTCGCACATCATTCAACAAACGGTTCAAAAGAAGAAGTTTCTCATGTATCCAAGATTTCTCCAACTGATTATTCAAGATCTGATTCCCAACTTGGTGATAGATCGAACATTAGTGGATGATGTTCTCGCCTTAGAACACATGAAGGCCGATACTGTGCATAGAATGACGATATACCATAAGAGGAGGCCACGTGACAAACATATGATTGGTCATATTATTAACCCTGATTATGTATGTCCTCCCGAGACTCACTGGATCCATGATGACTCAGATTCCAAGCGTGAGGGAGGAGAAGGTTGGAACGATGGAGATGATGATGGTGGAGATGGTGGAAATGGTGATGCAGCTCTTCGAGAACAACAAGCTGCAGTCGAAGCCGCGTTAGCTGCCACATTTGCAGCTCAACGAGAACAGAAACGAAAGGGTAAAGCACCAGCATATGAAAGTCCAGTAAAGAGACGAGTATCAGCTGGAGCTAGTGTAATTATTGGTGTTCCACCACCTCGTAAAACCATGTCGCAACGCCCGACAGTGCCGTTTACTACTTGCACTCCGGCACTTACCTTGACGACGACGATGGTCCCTCATGACAGGCTTGGTATGATTCCACAAATGGCTTTAGCTGAGATACTAATGCCTTCTGCTACACCTTCCATTGTTCGTCCAACACCGTCAATGAGGCCTCCTCCACCTAGTGATGTCTCTTTTATGAGAATTACACGGCCTCAGGGACCAATCCAGCCAGTTCATCCATCTCTGTACAACATGCCACCACACCGTCAGACATACATGCTTTTGAACCTTCTTCATCTGTATGAAAATCAAATGTCTGCTGACCGCCTAAATCAGGAACGTCTCATGGAGAACCATAAGAAACTGATGGGATATGTCTCCTTATTCCAGAAAGAAACGAAAGCCCTACGTGAGATTGTTACGTCTCAAGGGGTGAAATTAAAAGAGCAGGAGGAACTTATCCTACAATTAACTTGTAAGGATGATGCACTAAAATGACTAAAGAATGATGATGAAGATCTTGATGAGTCTGGTGCTGGTGGTTAGACGAAACAAGCTCACGACTCATCTACAGGTGCAGGTACTAGTGGTGGTGGTGATTCATATAAGCAGATTATTGTTTATCAAGACTATACAGCTGCCAAACCTATCGAGATGATAGAAGCTGATACAGTCATATTTGTTGATGGATCGGGGATGGTTAGGAGTGTAGTGAACAGGAATGAGATTGAGGTTGGTCAGTTTGTTGAGCGATCATTAACACGAGAGCAGATTTCACTACTGCTTGGCTTGAACGACGAATAGTTGACCGTGTTAGAAACTGAACCAGATGTTGAGGTATTAAACGATGAAGAGATCTTAAATGATCCAACTGTTGAGATGAACACAGACTATATTTATGAAGATGAGGAAGTTGCGGTTGAAGACGTCACTGCTGAGGAGTATCCTGACTTGTTTCAACACACAAATGTTGATCAAGGTGCTCCAGCTTTCAATGAGAAAACGTTTAAAGCCGCTGAGGATGATTTGGAAAAGACATCCAAGGGTAAGAAAGTGGTTGATACGAGATTCAAATCAATCGAGAATCCAACCAATGTTGATATTGCTAAGTGGTTCAGCTATAAGACGGTGAGTAAGATTATTAATGCTTATAGATATGTAGATCAAGAACAGAAGGATGAAGCTGCTGTTCGTGCAAAGGCAAATCTAATGACTTCATTCAAGACTGTATCTAAGTTCAAGGTGACATTGTTTCTTTGCTTTTCGATTCTGAATTAAAAGTTTGTATTGTTAAGTGGGAAAAAGGCGTCCAGTATTATGAAAAGATGACGGACGTTCTTTCTTTACCAAGATGGGATGTGAGGACGTTAGCTTGTCATCCTTTCATTAATCGTGGGGGAAATCGGCATGCAGAGTGGTTTCATCAACATCTGCTGTTCGAAGTCAATCATGGTTTCAAGTTCTTTAAGCCCCAGGTCCCCACACGTAAACGTATTGATGAAATTGATCCAAGGACGGGATGGAGGAAGTTTGTACTTAAGGTAAAGCCACCAAAAACCATGAAGCGTGTGCCAGTAAAGACGCTGAATCAACAAATGGCCAACTCTTTCAACCGCTGATATTACGATTACCGAACCGACGAGGCCGTCATTGTCTTGGGAAAAGGTCTGAAGACTGAGTTGATTAAGATTATCGACCCGATGTGGTTAGTTAATTTGACAGAGACTGATAATGACGTGCTGCACAAGAACAAGATTCTGATTGAACGCGATGAAGACTATGATCTAGCTATGCAATTCCAACGTGTTGTACGTGTATGTTATGAGAACGGGATTCATAGCTGCAGAGATTGGCAGTCCAAGCATTTCAAGTGAAGGTAAAAGACAAAGAGCTCAAGACGAGGGGGTGTCTGTTAGTACACGGTTTTGCGTCTCGAGTCTTTGTATTTAACGTTAATGTATTTGTGGTTTAATTTATGTAATAAATTATTAAGACTTTAGGTTAGGTCGTTAATGTATTGTCTAGTTCGCTAAGGATGTTTAGCGAACTAATACCAAATTTATTATCCCTCCTGATTCGATAAGGATGTGTAACGAATCAGGGGGTGATTCGCTAAGTTTATTTCTTCTTAATGTATGTAATGAAGTGGACTCTAGTTCATTAGGGGATGTTAACGAATTAAGTCCATTTTCTATTTATATGTGAACACTGTTCACAATTAAAGTAAGTTTTGAGAATTATATTATCGAACCTCTGTCCAGATCTACTCTCAAGCTTCATTAACGTATTCAATCTTAATATTATACATACACAAATATACAACTAATGCTAATACTAATGTATAACATATAATCAATAGCATCATGAACTAGATCCGCATAATCGGTTAAGTAATCTTAGATCTGAGATCCATTTAGGCGTTCACACACTGAAGTAGGGCAGTGGCACCTTCAGTCCCATCAAACTCCGGGGGTTTGGTGCTAGTGAAAGTCTTATACGAACAGTGAGATGGTATAGGATCGCTTGAAGCAGAGGCGATACTAGCAGAAAGGTTCTGGTGAATTTGGGTCATCATATCAGGAATGACCGCGGCTAGTTGTTTGGTGATTTGAGCAGTTAACTTGCGGCTAGAGGCTTTGGAAGAACGGCGCTTGTTGAAATGGATAGACATTCTATGGACAATAGAAACGATATTCGTGAGACTCGGATAGGGTGTGGTATAAAAGAAATTCCTTGTTAAAGTTTGTTTTAAAATAAATACATAAATGAAAATCATAAAAATGGTAATAAATCTTGTGTGGAACTTTAGGGTTTTCATGAACCACCATGGACTCTTATTTTCCAAACATCAAAGAAACTCGAAATCAAATCAAACCGAAAGCTGGATATACGTGTACAGACTTCTAGTTAAAACACATTGTAAAACATAGAGGAGTGCAACCATATTCTTTTCACAAAGAGAACATGATCGCGTTTGAAAACTTAAAGTTGTGATTCATATGGCGTTGAAAGTGGTATTCTTTGACCTAATAGAGTTCATGCCCTTTCCTAACTCTCCAGGTAAGCAACCGGGTCCCGCGTCTAATTGGGATTTATACGCATTGATTATCCGTAGGTTTCAATAACCTTGGTGTCAAGAGTTTCGGAAAACGAGCACGCCCCCCTTCCAGTTACTACATACCCGCCATAACGAACCATCTTTAAGAAGAAGAAATATCGGAACACCACAATAAAATCGATCATTGAAAATGTTTGAAAAATCTTTGCTTTTAGGCATAAGCCTTGGACTTGTGTGTGCTTGTGTAATTGAAGTAATTGAATCATCAGTATAAAGGTAACAAGTACGTGCTTAGAACAATCACATAAGGCCCACATAATTTCTAATAATGCAACCTAAACAGTTAAGCAAATAAACTATAACTAACTAGAACATTACGTCTAATGTCCTATCTTATAGTCATGGCTCTGATACCAATCTGTAACACCCCAACTTTAGTGGAATACGCCCGGGTGTGACGTACAAATTTCCCAAAACACACGTGACACCATTAAGTGACAATATTATCATTATTTCATTGATGATTCAAATAACAAGTACTTTTGCAAATAAGAAAAATACAAGGAAATAAACAAGTCAAACACTTTATTATTGATAATCCTATGTCTAGTGTCTTCGCTTGTTTTATCCTTTAATAAGCATACCTGTAACATATGTATAAAATAATGTCAACTAACTTAATAGTTGGTGAGTTCACACATTTTTTATATAATACATAAAAACCATACAATTTCATGAAATTCTTGAAAGAAAATAAGGTCCTTTCCAATTGGGATTGTGCACCAATGTACTCGGTTAATGAGGCCGTTTTCCACTCATAACAACAAGGTCTTGAGTGCAAAGGGGGGCGTATGATCATACTATATTGAAGTAATCCATGAGCAAGTAATATTGAGCAAGCAACAAGTAAGCACACAAGTCCATTTATGAATTGTAGTTTGTAAGCAAAATCATAAACAATTGGGTTTTTTGTAGGATACATATGCTACCCCCAAAACAATAAAAGAGTAAAAGGGGGGGGGGGGGTGTGAGAAACTCACCATTGAAATTGGTTGGACAACTTGGAAATGAAACGGAAAGCGCGTTATATGAAACCGAAGGATCGAATCTCGCGAGCTAAAATAATAAGCACTATAATTACTAACTAAATAATGGAAAATAAAAGGTTGGTTTTTAAAGTTCATGTATGATGGTTTGTATATATAGTTATATATTTTTATACCTTTTAACATCTAATAATGCTTCAGTTTATCGGATTTAACGATTTGTTATTATAATATTATTTATGAGTTTACTATAAAATTTGTATATAATAATGCTTACAGGGTTCTTGCGTTATAAGTATATTCTAGTATAACATTTGACGGTTTAGTTTCTATAAAGTTATAACGATTTTATATTATATATACATATTTATATATATATTTTACAAGTTTTAATAAAGGGTTCGGGTTTGTAAAAGTTGGATTCTTGGATAAAAAGATTAAAAACAATCTAAATAATTGTTATTTAACTTAAAATGATTTTATAAATTTTATATAATTTATAAATTTATTTAATTTATTAAAACTAATAAATAATTTGTAACAAAAATATAAACTGGATCTGCAGTGACCCGGGTTCGAACCCTGGTCTCCACGACCACAGTGAACATACACAACCACTGAACCAATTTAGTTTCGTTGTTAAAAGATGAAAGTTATAATTTAAAAACACATCCTCCTGTTCACCTTCTTCTTTACAAAACCCTAGATTTCAATTACTCAAATATGTTCTATGTTTGTTGAATTAGAGTTAGGGGTTTGGTTATACGCTTGAAACTAATACGATTTCATGTATCACTTACTTAGTTTGGTGCCGTAAACACGATGAACTGGACTTGGCCGGAATGTTTCTTGAGTGATCAGATTGAAGGTTATAGACACTCCGTTTGTGTATTGTAAGGCTTGTGGAACCTTGGGGCGAAGATTAGGGTCCTTTTTATAGTGTCAGTTGGTTTAGGTCATGTTTAATTTGATTTATTATTATTTTGATTAAGATTGAACGAGTGAATTTAATTAGTGTTAATTAGGTTATAAATGACGAAATAAATTACTTAATCAAGTTTAGAATTTGTGGAGACGTCGTTTGGGATTATTAATGGATTGAAACGATGTAATATGAGTGTATAAGGGGTTGTCGGCGCTGGAATTCAGGTGGCCGGACTTTGGTCTAGAAACCCAAACGGGGAAGGCGGGGGGGGAGAGGGCTGGCTGGGTTGGGATTTTATATTATTATTATTATTATTATTATTATTATTATTATTATTATTATTATAAATTAAATTTACCTTTTGGCCCCTCTACCTTATAAATACATAAAAACTAATTTTAAAGTTAGTTTACTTTTTAACCCTTGATCTTTATAAATATACTAAACTTGATAAAACTTTTTATTCTTTAATATTTTTGATTTTTTTTACGTTATATACTCGAATAGTTTTACACTTTGATTATTTTATAAACTTTTAAGGCTCGGAGATTCATTAATCGAACAATACGAATAGAAAATAAACGGAAACAATACTTTAATAATAGAAATTGATATAATTCAATAATCTTTCAAATACAGGTCGGTTTATCAAATTCAAATACAATTCCGAATACGAAAAATTGACAAATGTCACAGTTAAAGAAAGAAATAACCATGAATAGAGAACGTAATAGAATCCAGGTGAGTTTCTAGCCACATTTCCTTGTTATGTTTTCGAGGCTGTGTGCATACTCGATGTGATTAGTTAATACACTTACCATTACCTTAAGTGGTAAGTGTATGCCTTATATGATTTATGTATGAATGAATGCTTGACGGTGCGTAAATGATCTTCGGATATTGCGGTAACGCCAGGTGATAGTTTGAAGATGTGATTGTTTATATATGATGTATGGATGATATTTGTATGTTATATATGAAAGTTATAGATAAATATAAAATAATGGTAAGGTACAGCAGAAGGGACCGGACCCTACTAATATCATAGGCAGCAAGGGAACCGAGCCCTAATAATTCTCGAGGCAGATGGGGAACCGAGCCCTAATAATTCTCGAGGCAGAAAGGGAACCGAACCCTAATAATACTCGAGGCAGAAAGGGAACCGATGCCTTATAATACTCGAGGCAGTAGGGCGTAATGCTCTTTAAAACGTAGAAGTATGTAAAGTAAGATTAAATGTAAAATTATGATGGAAAGGAAAGAATGAAAGAAAGAAAGAAAGTATATAATTATGTATGTATGAAAGAAAAGGTAAGCAGGTTATATAATATGTATCTTCGGATGCGTATGCATAAGTATGTGAATATATTGTATATTACCTTATTAACTAGAACTCATTCAGCGTAGCTAACTTTTAGTATCTACGCAGGTAAATAGATTGAAGCAGCTAGCTTGAGGAAGAGACACATGGCATGATTTGAAGGGACTGGCATCCAATGAAGATTTTTCATAAGCTAATTTATGTTATGTTTTAAAGACAAGTTTTTAATGTTTGTAATGAATGGTTGGCTTTTATTTATTCTATGAAAGTTTTAATTAACTCTTATTTGTAAGAACTGTGTTTATGAGTAAATCCGATGTTAAAGTAGGGATACCAGTAACGGGGCCTTACAGGTTGGTATCAGAGCATAAATTCGAGAGAATTAAGCATCCTACATGCTTAGACTCGAACAGAGAATGAGATTTAAGTAAGAAAAGAAAGAAAATGTTAGTTCAAGAAAGCCATGTGTCACTCAAGCAAGCTAAGTAAAGGTAAAGTATGTGATTAATGTCACATGTAAAATGGAATGATGAATGAATGCTAGCTAAATTGCTAGAGAACGAGGTATGATTTTAGCTTAATTGCTAAATAAAGAATGTATGAATGCTAGCTTAATTGCAAGGGATAAGAGTGTATGATGATTTAACTGTTTGATTGTCTAGTTGTTAGAAGTAGAACTAGCACAAGTGGACTCACGAAGGGAAGTGTATAGGACACAGAGAGTAACGTGATCAGCTAATGGAAGTTGGCCACTGTTACTACCTGTTAGCCTTTCTATCCTTGTACTAAATAGTTCCTTGAGTGATGACGTTTGTGTTTCCTTAGAGATAAGATAGATGACTGTACAAAAGGACAAGCCCGAGGAGGTCGTACTGGGCGTTGTGGTATGACACGTGCCAACAAGACACCTTCTTGAAGAAGGTGTGACAAGCGATATGCGAAAGCAGTAGGACTTAGACTTTAGGAAGTAATGAAGAAGAATCACGCTTGGAGCTTGTAGTCATGCACACCAAGGTAGATGCTTAATTAATTCGCACTACAATGCCAACAATATTCGTTAAAGCGTCAAAGGCAACTCGAACTGTGAAGTTCAAATGGAAGCAACATGAAAGAAACGGAGATAAGCCAACTAGAATGAGTTAAGACATGTAGATGTCTGCAATAGTTAACTCCATAAGGGAACTTGCTGGGATCGTGAGTAACGAAGTGAATGATGATAAAAGCAAAGATGATCGAGAAGGACGGTGAATGTTGAGGCATCCTAATTGAAAAGGAATGAAAGGACGGGACTACATAGTGTAGCGAATATGAAAGAAGACGCTAAGAAGAAGGTAGTTGTGTACGTGAGACTATATGGAAGAGACCACTTGCGATACTTATGTTAAAGTATGAGAATGATTAAGAATTGTAAGGTAGAACTAGAGAGACGTGAGTTCCTTTTTACTCCTATTGTTTGACCTTAAGAGAGTTCGATGTCGTTAGGGAATGGAATTGTTATTTGAGTTGAGGCAGGTATAGCATGTAAGAGTAGGTTAATAAGGCAAAAATCCTTGAATGGTAGTACGGTGAAAGTTTATGGTGATAAAGAAAGTTCAGGGCTTAACGTCATTATGACGATAAAAGCCGAAGGTTTGATAAGGCGAGGGTGCGGTGCCTACCTGGCGTATGTCGTCAAAGCTACGACCGAGATGAAAGAAGTGAAAGATGTTACTATAGTGTGCGACTACCCATAAGTGTTCCCTTAGTACCTTCCGGGGTTGCCACCGGAGCGAGAGATAAAATTTCAGATAGATTTAATACCGGGAGCACAGCCCGTCGTGAAAGCACCTTACCGTCTGGCGCCATCCGAAATGAAAGAACTGATATCCCAACCACAAGAACTTCTCGATAAGGGTTTCATAAGACCAAGTGTTTCCCCATGGGGTGCACCGGTCTTGTTTATCAAGAAGAAGGATGGAAGTATGAGAATGTGTATAGATTACTACGAGTTGAACAAGCTTACGGTGAATAATAGATATTATTTGCCACAAATTGATGATTTGTTGGATCAAATGCAAGGTGCTAGTTGGTCATCGCAAATAGACCTCAGAGCAAGCTATCATCAATTGAAAGTAAAGATGCATGCATCCCTAAGACAACGCTTCCAACACGAGTTGAACACAAAGAGTTTCTCGTGATATCGTTGTATTGAGGAATGCTCCAGCAGCATATATAGTTATGATGAATAGAGTATGTAGTCCGATGCTGGACAAATCTATCATGGGCTTATTGACAATAGTTTTGATTTGTTCAAGGGATAAGTCCGACAATGCCCAACACTTGAGAGAAGTGTAGAAGATGCTGAAGAAAGAGAAACTGCATGTTTTTTTTTGAAGGTGTACCATTAATACATGTCATAAGAGTTTGGATATCTCTTCAAGCAGAAAGAACGGGATATGAGGCAAGTGTTGGAATTACGTATGCCCGAGACACATACTTAAACTAATGTGGCTAACTGTGTTTGATCCAAGTCGGGTCATACCCAATAACAAGCTAGACAACACCAAATGTATTCTTTAATGATTTGATCATTTAAACGAATACCGAACACTACGTGTTTAGAAAATTGGTTTTCTAAACAAACACACTTGAGGATTTAAATAAATTATCTGGATAATTTGTTTATATAAATTAATTATTTAATTGGTTAAATAATTACATAAATGTATGTGCATTTTATAAAATGAGTTTTATAAAATAATTGGAGATGTTTTAAATGGTTAAAACAAAACAAAAAAAAAAAAAAAAAAAAAAAAAAAAAAAAAATTATATCAAAACCGGCCACCCCATGTGGGTGGAAGGTTTGTCCTTTTATGCCTTGTCTCCATGTGATGACAACTTTATCCATCTCCAATAAGATTACATGCATTTTGGGGTCTTGAGTGTGTGCATTATTATTCAAATTTTGAATCAAGAAAACCAATCTATCTCTCTCTCAAACTCACGGCTCAAAGGGGCAGAAAATTGGGAGTTTTGAGAGCTTGTTCAAGTGTTCAAAATCCTAGCAACTAGTTGGTGTTGTTGCTATAAGCTTGGGGTATCAAAAGCTTGAGGGTTTCTCTTTGCAACCTTGCCATTTGAAGACATCATCATCTTCATCCACATACATCTTCTTCTAAAGGTATAAGAAGGTACCATTTACATTTTGTAAGCATATTGTTCTTGTAATATTGATCCTTGTTCTTTGGGTTTTAGTTTTAACATAATGGTATGTTCATAACAAGTTATAAAATCTAAGCTTCCGTTGCGTTTTCTAGTTAAATATGGTTAACTTGAACTTTGATAATCTTGTATAAAACCCAACAATGGCATCAAGAGCCGGTTACAAGGACTTATGCTTCTTACATGTTCGTAGATTTCGGGTTTTTCATGGGTGAAAAAGGGGTCCGAAATTTTGGTGATTTAACCC